>NC_056728.1:1204832290-1204989790 GCF_019279795.1 Protopterus annectens
GCCTAGCCATAGGATCATACAATAGTAGGAAGTAACTAGGCTATTGGCCCTGAGGCTCTTACAAGCCTAGCCAAGAATTTATCCCATGTTCCAGCAAGTCAGCACCCTATGCCACTGTTAAGCAGGGACACAAGTGGAATCCAAGGGGTGTATTTTCTATTCCCCATCCAGTTATACAGGTTGCACTTAAAAAGATTTAATGAGGTACTCTGCTTTGCATGAAGAGGGAGTCTATTCCACAAAAGGGGGAGTCTCTGGGACACAAATCTGTCCCACTAACAAGTCCTATTGATGTCATAGACCAGGTTGAGGTGAGGCACGCGATTTACTTGAGTGGAGCTTGACTTGCAGATCTGCGGCAGTCCCATTAGGGCAGGGTCTGAGACTGCTTTTTATGCCAGACAGAGGTCAGCTCTGAGAAGTCTGTTGGAGACTGAGTAGAGGGACAGGGCTTTTAGCCTACCTGTGTAGGGTAGATGTTTGAGGCCCTGGATTCTCCGGGTGAGGAACCTCTGTGGTCTCTGCAGCTGCTGCATGTGCTTTGTGAGGTACATGCCAAATGGGGCATTGTACTCAATAATGGGTCTTATAAGGGAAGAATACAGGGATGTTATGACCACCTTGTTCCTGGATGAGATACCCTTACTAATGAGGTTGGCCATGTAGAAAGCTTTCCGTACAACGGAGGCACTATGGTGGCCAAAAGTCAGTTTGCTATCAACCTGGGTGCCCAAGTCCCTCATGACTGATTGCATGCTTAGTGCCTTATTATCAATGTGATAATTTGTGGGGATGTCATTCTCACCAAAAGAGATAATAATGCATTTCTTGGCATTCAGCTTGAGGCCATGTTTTTGGCACCAATCATTTGTTTGGGTGAAACCCACTTGGAGGGTGTCCACATCACTAGGGGAAAAGATGACAGTACCCAGCTTGCAGTCATCTGCAAACTTGGTCAGCCATAGCCCACTAAATTTGACCTGTGCCTCTGAGAAGTATATCCCAAGCAGCAGATGACCCAAGACCGATCCCTGGGGTACACCACTTGTTACAGGTCTACTACTTGAGGTGGCTTCCTCTATTTTGACTAGGTGGGTTCTATTAGTGAGGCAGTTTGCTACATATCTGGTAACATATGGAATGATGCCTAGGTGAGAGTTTATCTATTATACCTGAGTGAGGAATAGTATCAAAGGCCTTGGCCAGGTCAAGGTAGGTGGTGTGCACTGTCTTCCACTCGTCTATGGCCTTGGTGACTGTCTCAAAGAATTTGACCAAATTTAACAGGCATAACCTTCCCTTGACAAAACCAAACTGTGTGGGATCAAGTCTGAAGGTTGCCAATGTCCTTGTTAATGAGGTCCATGATAATCCGCTCCATGACCTTGCAGATCAGGCTAGTTAGGCTGATGGGTCTATAATTTTCTTGATCAGTGGACGCTCCACCTTTGTACAAAGGGATGACAGTAGCTGTCCTCGACTCAGCTGGGATGAAGCTGGTTCTCAGGCTTTGGTTGAATATGGTGCCTAATGCTGCTGCAAGTTCCTCCCTGAGTTCATGTAGGAAGCAACATGAGATGTTATCGGGTCTCATGGAGGCTGTATTATTAGTAGTGCTCAGTAGTGCTCATACCCATTATCGGAAACGTGATGTTATTAAAGTCCAACTGGTTAGAGCGGCCTGAATGACCATCCTAGAGGATGATTTTTGGGATGAATGTTATCTACTTAAAACAATGTTTACAGCAAGGGGATACCCATCTACCTTGATTGACAACCTTATATCCGAGGTTAGTAATAAACGTAATAATGATTGGTTTAAACCCATTCTTGGTAGAATTGAAGTCATTAGTGGTGTTAATACTAATGACTGTGGTATTGGGGGTTCGAATTTGAATTCCTCTAATATGAATATTACATCTAAAGAAGGTAATACAGCTAATGCCTTATTGTATTCTATTACATCTTTGTGTATTGATGCTGAAATTTTGCACGATATTCTATACAAGAACTGGGTGGTGTTGAAGGAGGACATCTTTATTAGAAACAAGATACCAGATATGCCTCAACTAGTTTATAAAAGGGGACGGAACCTTAAAAATTTTGTTGAGACTGTATAGCCCCCTTTACAAAAGGATAGAAACATGTATAAATGTGGTTCTTGTAGAATTTGTAAACATATTAAAGTGACTAATAGTTTTCCCATAGGTAGAAATAAATATAGAGTTATGGGTAAATATAATTGTAATGCCACTGGTGTGGTATATTTAGCTCAGTGTCAAAACTGCCCCCAGTTCTATATTGGTAAAACTGATAGGTACTTTAGAAAGAGAATATATGAGCATTTATATATTTATATTAATAGGAAAGATGTAAACAACGCTTTAGCGAAACATATTATTGAATGTCCTGAGCATTCATTTTTGCTTCTTGTTATTGAACAAATACATGCTAATATTAGAGGTGGGCCAGTATCTGTAGAGTTAGAACTTAGAGAATTATGGTGGCAAGTATTAACTAACGCTTACACCTATCCTGGTTTAAATGAATACAGTTCCATTAAATGTATTTTGAAGCATAAGGCCTTAAATAGACGTTAAATTACCAATTGTGTACTAGTTTTAATATCTTTATATGTTTTAATATATTTGTATATATATATATATGCTCTTATATGTTAATTAATCTAAGTTTTGTTAAAGGTGAAATGAACCTTACGTAGAATGAATTATGTTCTTGTGATTACATTGTGATTTAATGGACAATATCTTCTTAAATGTTTTACAGGATATGATGTCATTGATGTGGAGGGTTATTTAAACTAAGTCAGTTAACAATTGTGTTTGTCTGAGGAAGTTTGTGAATTTTTACATTCGAAAGTGCTTACATTAAATTGAATTAGTTCTAGTCCGGTGAATGCCCTTTGCCTGTTTTGTTTCTTTAAGTTATTTTGTTTGTTTTGTGAAAAAGAGGCTGTATTATTTGCCTTTAAGAGGGTAGTGATGACTTGCTCCCTAGAGATAAGTGGAGGGGGGCAGGTACTGGAGATGCCCTGTTTTACTGATGGGGGGAGCAGAGGAGTGAAGTTTTCACTGAACCTGTCTGCCAGCAGGTTGGCTATATCTACAGGGTTTGTGTATGTGGTGTCCTCGACCACGAGTTCTGAGCAGATCTGGGTGCTTCCCTTGAGATTGCGGATATATGTGAAGAAAGCCTTATGATTGTCTTCAGTAGATGTGGTCAGTTTGGACTCAAAGTTTGCTTTGGAGGATTTCACTAGTGCTCTTATTTGCCTGTTCAGGCTAAGGAGAGATTGCTTCCAATTAGACACATGCTCCTTCTTGGTTCTGGACAGCAATTTTTTCCTTTTATTATGGAGTTTGTTTATTGTAGATGTCCACCAGACAGGTTTACTCTTCCTTGAGGAGGAGGATTTTGTCCTGTCTGGTATTCCTGATTCCATGCAGCTATATAAATGCTCATATAGTACTTTGGTATAAGTTTGGACATTATGTGCCAGTTCCTGTGGAGGGGGAGTGGGCTGTGAAGCTGTTTATACCTTCCCTCAGGAGGATGTAGTCAGCTTTGGAGAAGATTTTTGTTTGACGCTAGCTGGGGGGGGGGGGGGTCAGGGGAGATGTTGACTTCGAAAGTGACTGCTTTGTGGTCAGATCTTACCAAGGATAATGACACTGTAGGGATGCTGTAGTGGTTACTCATGTTGGTTAACACCAAGTCCAAGATATTTTCACCTCTTGTGGGGGTGTCATCCAATTGGTCCAAGGCATTTGCATTGACGAAATCATGGCATCTCTGGGCATTTGTGTTTTGGCATGTGTGTTTCTTCCAGTCTATGGTTGGATAGTTAAAGTCGCCCAGGATCAGGGTAAAGGGTTGAATCTTGATAGATTTGAAGAGGTCCAGATAGGTGGAGTGAGCATCTTGAGTTAGAGTTGGAGGCTTGTAGCTAACTATGATTTGAATAGGGGTCTTGTCAATTGTTAATTGCACGTGGACTATTTCCTGTGCATCATACTGTTTGACCAACCTAGAGGTGTGTATGTCTTTTGTATATATTGTAACTCTACCTCCTTTTGTTTTGCTGCACACTGTTTCGGGTCTGAATGAATGATAGGATGAGTAACCTGGTATGGCTGGGGTGCATCCCAAATCTCTGACAAGTTCTGATATCCTTGATAAGTGTAAGCATGGGCCTAGGAGATGTACCATTTACAGGTTACCTGTGTTCATTAGAGACATAGGTGCCAATCCACGGAGGAATTTCTGGGTTCCCATCGAATTGTCTAAGTTGCACTTCAGTTGGGTTAGAGAGGAACTCTGCATAACATGGATGGTGGGCCTGTTCCATAGACAGGGTAGTCTCTGTGATACATACCTATCTCTCCAGCAGATCCTATTTATATCACAGGCAAGGCTTAAGTCTTTAGAATGGGTAATTATGGTGCTGTTTGTTTTGTGGATATGCAGGAGGTCCATTAGAATAGGGTCTGACAATGCCCTGTATGCCAGGCATAGATCTCCCCTCAAAAGCCTGTAGGAGACAGAATACAGGGATAAGGCCTTTAGGCAGTCTGCATAGGATATTTTACTTATGCCCTGTATTCTTTTAGTGAGGAACCTCTGTGGATGCTCCAATTGCTGGATAAGCCTGGTTAGGTACATATCAATGGGGCGTTGTACTCAATGATAGGTCTGATGAATGCCGAATACAGTGGAACAATGACTTCCTTGGATTTAGATACCATACCTTTGTTTATAAGTTGCACAACATAGAATGATTTCCTCACCACTGTATACACATAATGGTCAAAGGCTAGATTACTATCTATGTGTGTCCCTAATTCCCTGACTACTGTTTCAACTCTAAGGGGTGTGTTGTCAATATGATAGTTACCAAGGATGGATGACTTCTTAAAGGATACTATTATGCATTTCTTGGCATTTCATTTTTGTCAATGGTTCTGACACTAGTTGTTTGTCTGTGTTAGCCCCTCCTGGAGAACATCTAGTGTAATAAACCAGGTGGATAATAATACATTTTATTTATACCTCAAACTTTCCTTAAAATTTAAAGATATCCATGGTTGTAGTAACTGTTTTGTCAAGTAACAGGCTTCACAATTCCATTAAATATTTTACCACTAACATAGTGCCCCTGGCTTGGTTAAATCCTGCTGGTGGACATTCTCTCCACTAAAACTAACAGAGCCAGCTTTAGGTACTTGCAATACCTGCTGTGTGGGGGGGCCACAAAAGCTGCTGTTGGCTGGGGAAAAATGAAGAGAAAAAAATATGTATTCATTTTCTGATACACTCTTTAACCTGAACAGGGCTGCAATATGACCCTGTCAGGATAAAGCCGATAAAGTAAGATGAGCAAGGCAAGCACTAGAGATCAGCAGCCCAGAGTGACTGATCTCAATGCTTACCTTGGGTTATAAAAAGAGCTGATGCTCTTGATCTTCAGGAATGTTTTTCTCTTTCAGGGAGTTTTAAAGTTTTATAGTTTCATAGTTTGAACATCTGCGTTCATCCCAATCAAACACCAGAGGGATGTCATTGTCCATGTTGGTGTGAATGACCTGAGACATACCTCCCTGGACTACATAAAAAGAGACATGAAGGAGCTGTCTGATCCTGTTGCCCAGTCAGGTATGACCCTAGCCCTGAATAGCATCCTGCCATTACCCAGAATGATACCACAGTACAAGGACAAAATGATTGACTTCAACAATTGGCTATGATACTGGTGTCATTCTAAGGGTATCCAGTATCTGTCTGCCTGGGATGACATGATCGACAGACGACAATGCTTTGCCAGAGATGGCCTGCACCTGTTGCCCTTGGGATTCTGGATACTGGCTAAGGCTCTTGCCACCCCTATAGTGCCTTTTTTAGGCAAGTTTCAAATGGCAAACTTACCACAGTAACAGGTACAAGCAAGCAAAATCTGAGGTGCTAGAAGTCTAAACCTCAAAATGCACTCACTTGAGGCACTCCTTAAAATGGAGAACATTGACATCTGTGCTGTGAGAGAGACCTGGTTCAAGGCTCCAGAGAGCACCCCTGCATTACCAGGTTATAATTCATACCACACCTGTCGGCCACCTAACCTGGACCAAAACACTAAAGGCGGAGGTGTGTCCATATTCATTAAAGATATCCACACCTCCAGGCTAGTTGCTCAGGATAATGCATCTGAGATTATCCAAAAGTGCAACTAACTCTGGGCAAGACAGTGCTCCAAATTGTAGTTTGCTACAGATCCCCTACCATGCCCCAGGATTCCCACTCCTCATTTCTTGATACACTGGAAAATATTAGGGTACAACCTAACACCTTAATAATGGGTGATTTCAACTACCCCACCATTAACTGGGAAAACTACTCATGCACTAACTCTTGCTCAACATTTTCTAGAATTCATAAATTCCAGTGCCTTGGATCAACTTATCCACACCCCCACCAGGGGCAGCAATATCCGAGACCTGGTTATTATCAACATGGGCAATCAGTGATCCACACCAAATGTCATTTCCTCATTGGTCAGATCTGACCACAAGCTAATCACTCTAGACATCCACATCGCGCCCCAACCCCCCATTAGGGAAACCACCGTAAAAAATTTCAAGCAACTTCATGCTTCTTAAGACAGAAATGGCAAACTTCAGGACATCCATGCAGACGGACAGTAGAGGTACGACTGCTGAATCCTACACAAATGCACTTTATAAGCACTTACACGAGTGCATGGATCATGCAATCCCTAACAGAACCTAGATGCTATCCTCCAAAAAAAGGAAGCCAATCTGGTGGTACCCTGCCATAAACAAACTCTGCAACAGAAGAAAGAAACTGTTGCAAAAAAAGAGTACAATCCCATGATTGGGGGAACTCCCTGGTCAGCCTCAGTAAAAAGCTGAGATCCCTCATAAAATCCTCCAAAGCTAGTTACGAAAACAAAAATCGCCACTGATTCTAAAGACAACCACAAAGCATTCTATAGTTATGTGAAGTATCTCAATAGCAGCACTCAGATCTACTCTGAGTTACAGCATGATGGCACTAAATATACAGAACCAACTGATATTGCCAAAATCCTGACAGATAGGTTCAGTGCTAACTTTACCCCCCTCTCACCCCCTAAAGGCCCCATCTCTATACCAGAAGAATGCAAAGTTCCTGTAATCACGGCTGCACAAGTAAAAACCACACTCGCCAAAAACAAAAACACATCATCCATGGGACCTGACAACATCCCAGGTGGTGTTCTACATGAACTACAGAATGAACTGGCACCCCACCTAAGTGCCATGTTCAATCATAGCCTCACTTCAGGCTTTGTGCCATTGAATGGTGCACAACGGCAGTTATCCCACTCCACAAAGGGGGAGCGACCATGGACCCCGGGAACTACCGCCCCATTAGCCTGACAAGCCCAGTCTGCAAGGTTATGGAACATATCATCATGGAACTTATAAACAATGACATTGGTAATCTCCACACTCTGGACCCCACACAGTTCATGTTTGTAAAAGGCAGATCATGTCTCCTAAACCTGACAGACTTCTTTGAAGTGGTTACCAAAGCCGTAGATGAGGGTAAGGTGGTTCATACAGCCTATCTAGATCTCACCGAGGCATTCAACACCATCCCCTACTCTGGAATTATAGTTAAACTCACTAAACTAGGTATAATTCCCTATGTCACAAGATGGGTTGCCAACTGGCTCACTGACAGAACCCACACTGTGAAAGTAGCAGACTCCAAATCTGACTTCAGACCACTGACAAGTGGAGTACCACAGGGTTCAGTCCTGGGTCCTCTCTTGTTTGGTATCTACTTCTCAGAAGTACAGGCTAACATAGAAGGTCTTTGGCTAACAAAGTTTGCAGATGACTGCAAACTACAAGCCATAATTGAAACTCCTAACGATGTGGACATCCTACAAAAGGGCCTCACTGAGACAGATGCCTGGTGTCCAAGCCATGGCCTCAAGCTCAATGCCAAAAAGTGCATTGTCATCCCTTTTGGTAAAAACTCTGTACCCATGAACTACCACATAGGTGGTAGTTTACTTAACACTGAAAGTGTGATAAGAGACCTTGGGACACAGATGGACAGTAGTTCTCTCCTTTGATAATCACATTGCCACAGTAGTCAGGAAATCCTTCTATGTGGCAAACCTCATCACAAAATGTTTCTCATCCAGGAAAAAAAGAGGTCATTGTTCCCCTCTACTCGTCACACCATACACCTGCACTGTATCTGATCTACCCACGTACTCTACCTTTTTCTACCAATTACACAAAACCTCTCCTTCCCCACCCTCCCTACTACATATACTTCTGTTAACTCGACTTCTACTAAACTTAAACTCCACCCCATTCCCTGGGGTGAATTTCCTATCTCCCATCCAATCATCAAGATTTTTCTTGAAGATTGCTAATGAGGAGCTTTGTTTGATATAGATAGGTAGTTTGTTCCAAAGTATGGGAAGTCTCTGGGACAGGGATCTATCCCTCCAGCATGTTCTGTTTACTGGGATGACAAATTTTAGGTCCCAAGAGCATGTAGCTTGGAGGGATTGGGATTGCTTTACATGGAGCATGTCCAACAGCTCTGGGTTTGACATAGCTTTGTATGTTAGGCAGAGATTGCCTCTGAGTAGGTGATATGCAACAGAGTAAAGCTGGAGTTTTTTGAGACGGTCTGCGTAGGACATATGTTTGAGGCCAGTAATCCTCTTTGTGAGGTACTTCTGTGGCCTTTCCAGTTGTTGTAGATGTCTTGTGAGGTACATACCAAAAGGGACATTATACTCTATAATGGGTCTAATGACTGATGAGTAGAGGGGAACAATTACCTCTTTTTTCCTGGATGAGAAACCTTTTCTGATGAGGTGTGCCATGTAGAAGGATTTCCTGACTACTGTGACAATGTGATTATCAAAGGAGAGACTACTGTCCACCTGTGTCCCAAGGTCTCTTATCACACTTTTGGTGTTAAGTAGACTACCACCTATGTGGTAGTTCATGGGTACAGAGTTTTTACCAAAAGGAATGACAATGCACTTTTTAGCACTGAGCTTGAGGCCATGGCTTTGACACCAGGCATCTGTCTCAGTGAGGCCCTTTTGTAGGATGTCCACATCATTAGGAGTTTCAATTATGGCTCCTAGATTGCAGTCATCTGCAAACTTTGTTAGCTAAAGACCTTCTGTGTTAGCCTGTACTTTAAAGAAGTAGATACCAAACAGGAGAGGACCTAAGACTGAACCCTGTGGTACTCCACTTGTCACTGGGTTGAAGTTAGATTTAGAGTCTGCTACTTTCACAGTGTGGGTTCTGTCAGTGAGCCAGTTGGCAACCCATCTTGTGACATAGGGATTTATACCTAGTTTAGTGAGTTTGTCTATAATTCCAGAGTGGGGGATGGTGTCAAAAGCCTTGGCGAGATCTAGATAGGCTGTGTGTAGCACCTTACCCTCATCTACAGCTTTGGTGACCACTTCAAAGAAGTCTATCAAGTTTAGGAGACATGATCTGCTTTTTACAAACCCGAATTGGATAGGATCCAGAGTTTGGAGATTACCAATGTCATTCTTTATTAGTTCCATGATGATATGCTCCATAGCCTTGCAGACCAGGCTCATCAGGCTAATGGGGCTGTAGTTCCCGGGGTCTGTGGTGGCTCCCCCTTTGTGAAATGGGATAACCATTGCTGTGCACCATTCAGTGGGCACAAAGCCTGAGGTGAGGCTATGACTGAACATGGTACTTAGGTGGGGTGCCAGTTCATTCTGTAGTTCATGTAGAATGCAGCCTGGGATTTTGTCAGGTCCCATGGATGCTGTGTTCTTGGCTTTGGAGAGTGTGTTTTTTTTACCTGTACAGCCGTGATTACAGGTACTTTGCATTCTTCTTGTATAGAGATGGGCCCTTTAGGGGATGAGAGAGGGGTAAAGTTACCACTGAAACTATCTGCCAGGATGTTGGCAATATCAGTTGGTTCTGTATATTTAGTGCCATTGTGCTATAACTCAGAGCAGATCTGAGTGTTGCCATTGAGATTCTTGACATAGCTATAAAATGCTATGTGGTTGTCTTTAGAATTAGTGGCAATTTTGTTTTTGTAACTAGCTTTGGAGGATTTTATGAGGGATCTCAGCTTCTTACTGAGGCTGACCATGGAGTTCCTCCAATCATGGGATTTTACTCTTTTTTTCAAGAGTTTCTTTCTTCTGTTGTAGAGTTTGTTTATAGCAGGGGACCACCAGATTGGCTTCCTTTTTTGGAGGATAGCATCTTGGTTCTGTTAGGGATTTCATGATCCATGCACTCGTGTAAGTGCTTATAAAGTGCAATTGTTATAGGATTCAGCAGTCATATCTCTATTGTCCGTCCACATGGGTGTCGTGAAGTTCACCACTTCTGTCTTAAGAAGTGTGAAGTTGGCTTTGGAGAAATTTTTTACGGTGGTTTACTTAATGGGGGGTGGGGGTGAGATGTGGATTTCTAGGGTGATTTGCTTGTGGTCGGATCTAAACAACGAGAAATTGACCTCTGGTGTGGAACACCAGTTGGCCATGTTGGTAATGACTAGGTCTAGGATATTGCTGGCCCTGGTGGAGGTGTGGATCAGTTGATCCAAGTCATTGGAATTTATGAATTCCAGAACACGTTGAGCAAAAGAGTTGGTACATGAGTAGTTTTCCCAGTTAATGGTGGGGTAGTTGAAATCACCCATTATTAGGGTGTTAGGTTGTACCATAATATTTTCCAGTGTATCAAGAAATGAGGAGTAGGAATCCTGGGGCATGGTGGGGGATCTGTAGCAAGCTACAATTTGCATTGCGGTCTTGCCCAGAGTTAGTAGCACTTGGATAATCTCAGATGCATTATGCTGAGCAACTACAAGTTGTTACAAGTGCTACAAGGAAAGGAGGTGGGATAGCAGTCCTTTACAAAGATATTCTAACCATTAATAGAGATACCATTCAACGTCCCCAATTCAATAACACGGAACTCCTCATAACCAAGCTACAAATTAACCAAAACAAACACTTGAACATCGTCTGTGCATACATTCCACCTGGCAACAACCTAAATACCCTAGAAGATCTCCTTTACTGGTTCTCCACTACCTATCCTCAAGAAACCATAGTTCTTGGTGATTTTAACACCGACTGGCACCCCTGCTCCTCCGACCCCCCCCCCCTCACTCATATAAACTTATCTGGGTTTAAACAGACCATAACATCTCCCACTAGGATAAACAAACCAACCAACAAGAAAAGTATTCTAGACTGCATCCTAGTTAATAACCATCCCCAACTGTACACAGCTGGTACTCTCCCTGATGACCTCAGCGACCATTGTCTAACCTATATCATAAAACATAAGGCAGGAAACATTCACCAGTCCAAATATAAAACATTTAGAAACAGGAAAAACTTTGATGCTGCTATATTCCAAAATGAATTAAAAGCAGTTGACTGGTCAAAACTAAAAAATCTAACATTAGAGGAGGCCATAGATCACTTTAACACTAAATTCCTAAGTATCCTTGATTCCCATGCTCCAGCACGTACAATAAAAACTAGATCAAATACAGCACCATGGCTCACAAAAGATACCAAAGCAAAAATCAAAACTAGAAACAGAGTCTACAATCTTCCAAAAGTCTCTTCAAAAAAAACCTCAAACAGTATCTCAAAGTGAATTGGCTATGCCTATGTACCAACAATGATTAAGTTATAAACTAAAAACATATTCTGCAATTATCATAACTTGTAACTACATCACCAAGTTGTGCTTCCAATCTGATGTTTCTTACTTTTAATTCTCTGTCCATGACAATTGTGAGTCCCTACTAGGGAATCACTACTAACCCATTGCATATAATCACTTTGTTTTTATAATTGTTTGCTAACTTCTGTGTAATCTATGTAAGTTTGTCTTTGTGGAGCTTTTCTCCCCGGGCATCCACTGAAAATGGACATGTATCCAGTCGGACTATCCCGGTAAACAAATGTAAAATAAAATAAATAAATAAAAATAAATAAAACTAGCCTGGAGTGGTGGATATCCTTAATGAATATGGACACACCTCCGCCTTTAGTGCTTCGGTCCAGGTTATGTGGCCGAAAGGTGTTGTATGAATTATAGCCTGGTAATGCAGGGGTGCTGTCTGGAGCTTTGAACCAGGTCTCTGTCGCTCCACAGATGTCGATGTTCTCCATTTTAAGGAGTGCCTCGAGTGAGTGCATTTTGAGGTTTAGACTTCTGGCATTAAGTCGCATTACCCTCAGATTTTGCTTGCTTGTATCTGTTATGGTGGTTAATTTGTCATTTGAATCTTGCCTAAAAAAAGGCAGTATAGGGGTGGCAAGAGCCTTAGCCAGTACCCGGAATCCCAAGGGTGACAGGTGCAGGCCATCTCTGGCAAAGCATCGTGGTTTATCGATCATGTCATCCCAGGCAGACAGATACAGGATCCCCTTAGAATGACACCAGAAGCTTAGCCAATTGTTGAAGTCAATCATTTTGTCCTTGTACTGTGGTATCATTCTGGGTGATGGCAGGATGCTACTTAGGGCTAGGGTCATACCTGCCTGGGCTACAAGATCAGAAAGCTCCTCCATGTCTCTTTTCATGTAGTCCAGGGAGGTACATCTCAGTCATTCACACCAACATGGACAATGGCAGAGTCATATTTGTACTTGCTGTGGAGTGAACTGAGTGCATGCGTTATGTGGTGGATCCTGGCACCTGGCAGGCACCTGACAGTAACTTTCTCCTTGTTTAGGTGGGTGAGTGGAACATCAGTGTGCCTGACTATAGTCTCCTATGAGTAGAGAGTTGGGTACGTTGTTATGCCTTATAGGCTGTGGTTGAGTGGCACACTGAGTTTGTGAGCTATGTGTCATTTGGGTTGTGTTGGTGGGTGGAGGTTGCTTGCGTTTCTGCTTTGGAGGTCCCTGTTGCTTGGGTAGATTTTTTTGAGAGCCTCCGCAAATGTAGGTGTGTGTTTTGTGTTTCTATGTGTGTGTTTTGGTGGTGTAGGTTTTGAGGGACTATGTGATGAGTGTGGTGTGGTGCAAGTGTTTACCTTCTCCTCTTGACTGTCTAGTCCAGTCTTGAGTGAAGAGAGCTTTGGTTCCAGTTTGGTTATATAAGTGCATCTCTCACAGGTTGTAGTGTTGGGTGGTAGGAGGAGAGGGTTGTCTGTGTACATGAGGCAATTGCTGCATTGCCTCAAGATGCCCAGATTCATCAGGTAGACAGGAGAAAACACCAGGAGCTGACCCTTAGACATGCCTGGATAGGTGCTTATTTATTAAGTACTAAAAACTGTTTTCCTCTAGACAAGTGAGAAAAATTGAGTGCTGTAGTAATTAGTAGCTTAGTTAATGCTTACAATGAGTTCTGAACAAGTGCTGAACTCAAAGAAACAGATTTGAGTGCTGAAACTAGAAAACTGGCTAGTTCTAAAAAACAAAATTAAGCTAAAAGGCTTCCCTCCAACACAGAAAGGCTTGGGGGCTCAGAAGCTTACAAACAGTCCTGGATACAGCAAATCTGTATCTGGACTAGACAACTTATAGGAAAGGCAGGAAACAAGCTTAGAAAAAAATATATATATATAATATATATATATATATATATATATATTTTTTTTTTGTAAAGTGGAAAGGGGAAAGGAGGAGCAGAAGCTAACTGGGTTGGACTTCTCAAATGTTCTCACTTTGAATAGGTAGAATGAGGTAATGACACTAGACTGGGAGGAGTATCCCAGATCAAATTTACAGCAGGGGCAGGCAACTGCAAAGCCACCAAGTATAAAAACACAATACCAAGAGGGAAGGAGGGTGGGAAACAAAAATCAGAACAAACAAACCCAACCAGATGCTTAACAATTGTACAAAATTCTACTTAATACCTCACACACAGTGAGTAAAATAAAAGTGCTATAAATAACTCAGAAATAAGCAAAAAACAGGATACTTAATGTTACATATCACAGATTAGTTAGCTCAGAGCCCTTCCTCCAACTTTGTCCATTTAGCTCAGTGTGAAATGGCAGAAACAGTCACAAGTTAACTTCTTAAGTAACAAAGTTGAAACCTGAAACAACTTTAAAAAAGCTTGAAAGAACCAATGAGGTGCTTACTCCAAGGCTTAGTCCAGGCAACCCCAGTCAGCCAATGACCACAAACAATTCACTCTCAAAGAAATGCTATACTGGCCTTGGCTAAGCTATGATGGCCTGGAACATGTGCTCAGACACACATCCTCTACAAACAAACAACTAGGCCCAAAACACAAGCCTGAATATGGACAATGCTACACTACCAACACTACTTAGGTAGAAAAAACTGCAGAAATGTTTAAACAGATAAAAGATCAAGGAGACTCTAGAGAATGCTTTTAAATGCAAAGAAGTTATATGATACACTCATAGCAGGAAATCAGAACAAACAAACCCAACCAGATGCTTAACAATTGTAGAAAATTCTACTTAATACCTAACACACAGTGAGTAAAATAAAAGTGCTATAAATAACTAGAAATAAGCAAAAACAGCTACTTAATGTTATATATCACAGATTAGTTAGCTCAGAGCTCTTCCTCTGACTTCATCCGATTAGCTCAGTGTGAAATGGCAGAAACAGTCACAAGTTAACTTCTTAAGTAACAAAGTTGAAACCTGAAACAACTTTAAAAAAAGTTTGAAAGAACCAATGAGGTGCTTACTCCAAGGCATAGTCCAGGCAACCGCAGTCAGATAATGACCACAAACAATTCACTCTCACTGAAATGCTATACTGGCCTTGGCTAAGCTATAATGGCCTGGAAATGTGCTCAGACACACAGCCTCTACTAACAAACAACTAGGCCCAAAACACAAGCCTGAATATGGACAATGCTACACTACCAACACTACTTAGGTAGAAAAAAATGCAGAAATGTTTAAACAGATAAAGGATCAAAGAGACTCTAGAGAATGCTTTTAAATGAAAGCAGGTTATATGATACACTCCTAGCAGGAAATCAGAACAAACAAACCCAACCAGATGCTTAACAATTGTAGAAAATTCTACTTAATACCTCACATATAGTGAGTAAAATAAAAGTGCTATAAATAACTCAGAAATAAACAAAAAAACAGGATACTTAATGTTATACATCACAGATTAGTTAGCTCAGAGCCCTTCCTCCGACTTCATCAGATTAGCTCAGTATGAAATGGCAACATGAAATCCATAACTAGGCAGTACTAGACAAGGTGACAAATCCCACTGCAGTACATGTGGTAATCCAAATGTGTGTTCATAGGACAAACACATGCATGTCAGTGAGGCTCACATTCCCACCACTAGTCTCAGCCAGCAGGACAGGTGTAGATGACCATAAAGAAAGGCTGGGCTATGGCCTTCAATTGATAGCAATGGTGAGCAGCCCCCCTCCAGACCTACGCAGACAGACTACAACAGGTCTGGCAGTTGTATGTTAGTTCTGAAGGGTAAGAAGTCTGAAACTGAAATGTAGGTCAATAAAACCTAAGATCTGTACTCTGCATGATAGGGCAGAATACAATATGAAATGGAAACCAACAGAGTACCTGAAATACCAGTACAGTCATAGCAAATGTTTAAAGTCATCAGATGTGCCCACCCCACAATTCTATGTAGAAATTCAGTAACATGTAAGTGTGAGGAGTAATATCAGTGGAGCACAGATTACCCAAGGTGGCCCAATCTATAGGATAGATTGTTGCATATGTACAATATGCAGGGGTCTCTGTGTTAGGTTGTTGTGTGTACAATATTGTCTGGAAGTGGTCAGCATGTAGGCATGGGGTCTTGTGTCTTGGTGGCCTATGGGCAGTACTGTGGTTGACAGGGCCATGTTCTGACAACTGCAGTGCCAACGATAATACTTTTCAGCAATACCCATGTCAGCATTCATCCATACTCACTGTCCAGATGTCAATATCTGTCACCATCTGAAAGATGGACATGCCATGAATGTGGGCCCATACATACACACAATACACAGTTGGAAGTACCCTAGACAGAGTACATAAAATGTAACTGTCAACTGCACACAACTTTGGAATTGTACATACAGGTTAGCAGCACATTAGTTGTCCATGTAGTATGGAATACTAATTTAGTCTGACCAATCACTAGCAGACCACAAAAGGCACAGTTATGAAGTAATGAGAGACTGTCTATGTCCCTGCACAAGGCAGCATAAGGGGAATGTCCCAGGTATATCTGTGAATCAACTCCAAGTAGCTTCCATATCACACATGCACTCAGCTCACCCCACCATCAGCCACAGTTTTATCACAGGTCATATCCTTGCTGTTGGGAATGAGTACAGTATGACCCCACTTCTGTTTGGAATACCACCAGAATGCAGCATGCTGAAGAGGTGTCCTATGCAGGTGTGTCCCCAGCTGTAAGCAGCACCCTACCTGCATCCAGACCAATGGATCAATATGGACAGGAACTATTGCCATTAACACCTTGCACACTTACCCTGTCACCCCTGGGGAATCCACTGGCTCACAGCCTGGGAATGTAAGCATGACAGAATGCACTGGCCTGCTACAGATGGGCCACATCACTACCAAATGGCCTACAGTCCTCTGTCAAAGGCCTGTGCCTCACCCGTAGTACCAATGTATGGTATCTCATGGGGTCCCAACTAACAACCTAACACAGTCAACAGAACACAAATGCAAGGCCATGCTGACAAATCCCAGTAGCATTCCCCCATGTCCAACTGCACGAACTGTGGACCAATCCATAATTACTGCTGGGATGAAGCACCAACTATAGGGATGCTTCTCAGATATCACTTGCATAATGTTAGGAAGAGGATAGAATAACAGAGTAGGGGGGTGTAGAAGCATGGACGTCATGGAGTGTGTGAAGTCTGAAACTCTGATGTGTGCCCATACTCCCCCTGTCTGCAGTCCCAGTAATGTGTGGCTACAAACCTGCTCATAAACCACAATGTGAAGGGGAACTGAACACATATATGAGCCTTGCCTCAGGGTAACCTTGTTGAATTTGTACAGCTGAGGGGTATGGACACAGCAGGATATGGCCATTCTGTTAAGTCGATATATGTACAAGAAGGGGATCCTTACCCACCATACCACCAAGGTGCTGGACCATTTACACAGACCCATCAGCAAGTGTCTGTAGCTACTCCTCCAGAATGGCAGGAGTGTGCAAGATAATGTAGGCTGCGGCCCACAATACTGGACTCAGCTTCATTCATCTTGTATTTCCCGGTAAATAAATGTGAGCAAATAATTATATCTGTCAGTAGTTGATTACATAATACATCACAGTGTAAAACAGTACATATGTCTGAATATCTCTGCTAACACCAACCATGTAACACAAGCAGCACAGACAACAATAGTTACAGTATCCCCCTAACTGTCACCCATTGTGACTTTATATTATCAACCTATCTACAGATTCCTGCAGAAACAGGTTGCTAGCTGTAGGTGTAGAACACCAAACCCTGGACTGCAGTACAAACCTACCTGGAATGGATTCACACACTCTGTACAGAAGGTCATACTAGGCATGCTCATACACTCAGAGAAATGAAAGCCATGTCTGACAACACAGTGGAGGATACATATCTGTCATTTTCAGATGTCTGTGCACACACGCAAAATTGTCCACCTTTTATGCTTCACACACACATTGGATAGGAATACTCACACATATCTAAAGCCAACAGACTATAACATGTGAAACACACACACACACACACACACACACACACACACACACACACACACACACACAGATGAGGGGAAGAGAGTGAAACAGACAGTGACAGAGAGAATTCCATTATGAGGCCTGTCCCACCCATTACACATCCATTTGGCCTATATCACATGATGTGCTTATGTCAATCACTGTAGACATTCCTTTTGGTACCCCTCAGCTCTATAGTGCCTGCAATGCTTGTGATAACTTTGTAACATGGTAGTCCAAATAAGTATTCATGTAGCATTGGTAAATTTGTAAATTCAGTCCTGTCAAATGTAAAGTTGTGTGTTACTGAGTGTGTGTGTGTGTGTGTGTGTGTGTGTGTGTGTGTGTGTGTGTGTGTGTGTGTGTGTGTGTGTGTGTGTGTGTGTGTGTGTGTGTGCGTGTGAGTGTGTGTGTCTGTGTATGTGTTTCCAGAGGAATGATTTATGGTACATTCACACACACTGCACATCCCATAGCCCATGTTAACACTCCTGCTGATGTCAGTCACCCTGAAATAACCCTTTGGAAATCACAGCACTATAAGCTCCATGGCACTTGCAATAACTGTGTAATACTATAGTGTAGCATACTAGTGAGGTGGAAGCTCTAATCCCACACATGGCAATTGTGAAACTGTGTGTGTTTGTGTGAGAGAGTGTGTGTCTTTGTTGATACCTGATTTTGTGGACATTCACACTTACTACTCTTCCCTTACCTCTCGTTTAGCACTGCTGCTGATGTCACTCACCTTCAAAGATACCTTTGGACAACTATCCAACATATAAGCTCAGTGGTACTCATGATAACTAGTTAGGTAGGTGTTCTAATCCCAGACACAGCAACTGTGAAAGTGTGTGTTTGTGTAAGAGTGTGTGTGTATTTTTGTTGATACCTGATTTTCTGGACATTCCCACTTACTACTCTTCCCTTACCCCTCCTTTAGCACTGCTGCTGATGTCACTCACCTTCAAAGATACCTTTGGACAGCTGTCAAACATATAAGCTCAGTGGCGCTTGCGATAACTGGGTAATACCATTGTGTAGCATGCTAGCTAGGTAGGAGTTCTAATCCCAGACATAGCAACTGTGAAACTGTGTGTGTTTGTGTAAGAGAATGCGTGTGTCTTTGTTGATAGCTGATTTTGTAGACAGTCACACTTACTACTCTCCCCTTACCCCTCTTTTAGCACTGCTGCTGATGTCACTCACCTTCAAAGATACCTTTGGACAGCTCTACAACATATAATCTCAGTGGTGCTCGTGATAACTGCATAATACCATATTGTAGCATACTAGTTAGGTAGGAGTTCTAATCCCAGACATGGCAACTGTGAAACTGTGTGTTTTTGTGTAAGAGAATGCGTGTGTCTTTGTTGATAGCTGATTTTGTGGACATTCAGACTTACTACTCTCCCCTTACCCCTCTTTTAGCACTGCTGCTGATGTCACTCACCTTCAAAGATACCTTTAGACAGTTCTCTAACATATAAGCTCCGTTGCACATGCGATATCTGCGTAATGCTATAGTGTATCAAACTAGTAGATAGGAGTTCCAATCCTTATCCTGGCAACTGTGTAAATGTGAGTGTTTGTGAGAGAGAGAGAGAGTGTGTGTATCCTTGTAGAAACCTGATGTTGTGGTCATTTACACACACTTTCCTTACCTCTCCTTTACCACTGCTGCAAGATGTCACTCACCTTCAAAGATACCTTGGCACAGCTTTCTAACATGAAAGCTCCATGTTGCATATGATAAATGCAGAGCAATTTAGTCACAATACGTACATAGGTACGGGTTTGAATCTCATCCCTGGCAAGTGTTTGTATGTGTACATACGTATGTCCGTACCTCAAAGATTTTGTCCCCATTTACACCCGGTACACATCTCAGTGCCTGACTTTAGCAGTCCTGCAGCTATCATCCACCTTAGAAGTACCTGTTGCCAACCATAAACCATGTAGGGTCAGTGGTGCATGTGGTAAATGTGTAACCATAATGGTCAGAAAAGATTGTTAGAAAGAGGTTTGAATCTCACCCCTGGCAAATGTAAATGTGTGTTTAGGCTAAAATATTTTTTGGAATCTCTCACCCACTGCATCACCCAATGTCAGTATTTACAAGGGCTGGTGATGTTCCTCACCTTAGAAGTACTTTGGGACAACATCCATACTCTAAGCTCCGTGGCATGTGCAATAAATGTGGTAAACTATAGTAGCAATATATAACTAGGTAAGGGGGTTGAATCTCAGTGCTGGCAAGTATGTGTGTGTCTGTCATCAGTATCCTCTGTAGGGGTTGGTGTGATTGTGTAATAACAGGATCCACTGGGGGGGTGGGTTTTACTAAATTATTATGTTGAGGATCTAGTATATGTCACAATGTCTACATTACAAGGCCAACAGATGTCAAACAACAGAGAGGTTGGTGTACAGCCCTAAATGGGACAGTATGGATTAGTGAACAATATAGGCAACACTTCTATCACTCAGAGACCATTCTCCACCCATGTATCATACACAAACACATTTGGCTAGGCAACAACCACTATATTGGTAGTTTGCCTGCATATTGTCTCACAGATAGTACCCACGGTGTGATAACAGTGGACTATATGCCTGTTGACAACAACAGTGCCACTGACATAAGAAAGTATTTTGATGTGTTACATCTCCTTACTGAGTGTGTGTTATCCAGCAAGTAAAAGGACATTGCACCCTGTACCATTCCCTCAGTAGCCCATTAAATGTGTACATTGGCCCTTTTGCCATGTTCTCCACTAGACACCTGCAACAACTGTAGAGTCTGCAAATGTGCCCCACAAAGGGAATAGCATGCCTTATACACATCCCCTGTATGGACAGATGCCACTAACTCCACTGAATACCCATATCATACTTTCAGTGTACGCGCAATCATGACCTTAGTTACATAGTCAGGTCTCACCAAATGAGGTCAGGAATGCTACATCAGAAGATACCAATCTGTCCACACAACATGCCCCAGAGAGCTCAAGTACATTTCCACACATCAAAGAATATGCATGTGGGTCATATGCATAACCCAGACACTGTCCATGTTATGAAATATACATCACATACATGGAAGAAGTGCAAATCACTGGCCAACCACAATAGAAACCTGGATGAGTGGATGGTGATTACAATACCCACCCCTGGGGACCACCACAGTGACCATACCCCTGAGCTACACTGGGGACTATTGTCATGTGGCTTGATGCCAAGGTATTCCCTTGGACTAACCTTGTAAAGCCTTCAGACCCATTCACTTACTAGACACTTATGAAGCAATGAACCTATGGATCTCAGTACTGGGATATGTGTGTGTGTGTGTGTGTGTGTGTGGGTGTGTGTGTGTATGTGTGTGTGTGTGAATAGTAATCCCAGTTGGTTGATGAATATCCCCTGTGGCTGTGGTTATTAGCAGTCGGAGGTGTATCCAAACCAGAATATGTACCATTCTCCATTCTACAACAGATGTTGTACATCAACATGTACCTATTACAACCCTCAGCCCTATAATCTGAGCATATGCAATCACTGTGTTACAGACCAGGAATTACCATGCACATACTGTTCCCTGCCTATAACATGGTAGATGTATCACCACACTGCTATACCTTGTGACCTTGCTGCAGGACCACATCCTGATGACACACAGATGCCTAGAACAGACATGTGATGCAGCATGTGACAACACATTCACTCAGCACTTCACTTGTGGGGGGAGAGAGGGGTAAAGCTGGCACTGAATGTGTTGCCAAGACTGTGGCCAATGTCTGTTGTCTCGGGATACGTATTAGCTTTGTGCAGTAACTCACAGCACTTGTGTTTAATGCTGTGGAGGTTGTTGATGTAACTATCACTGCTATTATGACTTTCGTTAGTGTCTGCTGCATCTCTGCTGCCATAGATGCCTGTTGGAGACTCCGTGAGAGATCCAAAGTTGTGCTTGAGGCTAATAAAGGAGTTCAACAGTCATGAGACACCACCTTTCCCTGCAACAGTGTCCTCCTTCTGATGTACACTTCAGTAATGGCAAGGAACCATCACATTGTCTCCCAGTGTTTGGAGGACAGTGTCTGGGTTCTGTTGGCTCCGGCTAGTACCATGCATTCATGTACCTGTTTGTACAGTGCATATGTGTATGATTCCACAGTCATGCAGCTAAATCCCATTGCCATGGGTGCAGTGAAAACATCCACTCCTGTTTTCATGGTTGCAAAGTCATCTTTGGAGAGTTTTTGCCAGGTGGTTATCTTTGTGGGGGTGTGGCTGACATGTTGAGTTCCATGTTGATTACAGCCTGTGTGAATCTCACCATGCAGGGATTGACATCTGGGGATATCTAAGTGGTCAACACAGGTCATGGCTGTTGCATCCTCTACCATGGCTCAGTATGTGCTGGTGTAGGGCAATGGAAATTATGAATCCCAGAAGTGTTGGGCCACTGTACTGGTGATTGGCTACATTCCCCAGGTGATGGAGGGGTAGTTGAAGACTCATACTATGTCAGTGTTGCATTGGACCATCAAAGATGGCAGGGTGTTGAGGAATGTGCATTGACAGTCTAGGGACATAGATGTGGACCGATAGCAGGCTATGGTCTTGATAGCAACATTACCCCAAGGTGGTTGTACTGGAAGTATCTCCAATGCATTATGATGGGATGCTAGTCTGGACGTATTCATATTCATAATGAATATGGAGAAAACACCACCTGTGGAGGTGTGGTATGGTCCATGTTTGGAGACTGACAGCTGTGGAATGCGTCATAGCCTGATACTGCAGGTCTGCTGTCTACTGCTGTGAACCACCTCTCTACTACAGCAGACATGTGTCCTCCACTCCAACTGCTATGAGTGTCTGCATGCTGACAGCTAAATGTCCACTGCTGAGCAGCATGACCCTCAGATTGCATACATGTGTAGCTGTTATGGTGGTGATAACATTAGAAACACTGCCCAATAAGGCACCATAGGGGTGGCAAGACACATAGTCATTATCTGGTACCCAGCGGTGACAGATGTAGGACATCCATGGCAAGTCATTGGGTTCTGGCAATCATGCCATCCCAGGCAGAGAGACCCTGGATCCCTTGAGAATGACACATAACACGTAAGCCAATGTTGCAGTCAACTGTCTGTTGATAGTATAGTAGCATCATTCTGGGTGACAGTGGTACACTGCCCAGGGCTACTGTCACACCTGCCTGAACCACATAGCCAGAGAGTTCAACCATGTATCCTGTCATGTAGTCCAGGGAGGTGTGTCCCAATTCATTTGAAACCACATGGATATGGAGTGATACTTGTCGTTGTTGTGTAGTGACATGACTGGCTGTGTCATGTGTTAGATGTTAACATGTGATTGATATTTGGCTGTTACCTGCTCCTTATTCAACCTAGTGTGTGGGGGTGTGTGCCTCAGTATTGAGTTACCCATGATCACTGTATTGTGTAAGGTGGTTAGCTTTAGGGGCTTAGGTTGGGGGCACACTGTAGGTTAAATATGTGTCCCATGGCATGTGCCATGTCGCAGTGTCTTAGTGAGTGTCTGCCTTGCTGGTTTGTGCTGTTTGGGTAGATGTCCATTGAGTGCTTCTGGGAAGATGGGTGTGTGGCTTTTCACAGTATGTCATGGCAGTCAAAGTGGGTGTCATGGTAAACTATGTGTTCCACATGGTGTGGTGCAGGTGTTGATCTTATCCTCTTCACCTTCTAGTCCATTATTTGCTGGAGAGTGCATATGTCCACATTGGGTGATACATGGGTAACCCTCACAGGTCTGAGTGTTTGGAGTTTAGAGGAGAGGGTTGTCTGTGTACATGCAGCAGTTGCAACAGTGCCCCAGAATAGACATGTGCACCAGATCAATGGGTGAAAGCACAGATAACCTCCCTTCAAACATGCCAGGATGGATGGACATAATTAGTAAGTACTGGGGCAACATCTGTGATGAATGAGTACTGCTGATGGCTCACAGGTGTGCCATACTTCATGATAAAATAACTTGGTGAAGTGCCAATCCATAATGCTAGTTGAAGTGGAAGACAGAAAGAACTAGCATGATGTACAGGTGGAAAAGAAGGCAAGCTGTCTGCTACCTGTAATACTTTCCACAGCTGTGCAGTTATTAGCAGCTCTGGCCATTGAGAAAGTTCAGTAAGCTCTGTAGCACATGCAGTAACTACGTAACGTAGGAATGCCTAGATAGGCAGGAGTTTTAATCCCAATACTGGTAAGTGTATGTGTGTGTGTGTGAATCAGGTATTGTCTGGCTCATGCTTTTTTGACCTTTGTACTACCATTTACACTTCCCTTCACTTCAATTTAGTAGACTTGTTGATGTCATCCACCTCAGAAGTACCTTTGGTTGAGTTGGAAATGTGTAAGCTCTGTAGAGCATCTCATAACTGTATAGAACTAAAATAAAATACCAATATAGGCAGGAGTTCTAATCCCAGTACTGGCAAGTATGTGTGAATCATGTACTACCTGGCTCATACCATTTTTGACGTGTGTACTACCCTTTATACTTCCCTTCACTCTAATGTAGTAGACCTGTTGATGTCATCCACCTTAGAAGTACCTTTGGAAGAGTTGGAAACGTCTAAGCTTTGTGGCTCATATTATAGGTGTGTAACACTATAGTAGTAATACTGAGATAGGCAGGAGTTCAAACCTAATGCTGGCAACTGTGTGTGTGTGTGTGTGTGTGTGTGTGTGTGTGTGTGTGTGTGTGAGGATCATATCATGTGTGGCTTATACCGTTGTGATGTGTATACCATACACGGCTGGTGACAACCTCCCACTGCCATTACTTTATACAGTGTGGTGATAGCATCTGCCTCACATGCAGCAAGTTAAACCATTGTACAGTTCTGCGTACAGATGTCTAGAATATCCATGTTTGAACCTATACGTGGTCGAAAGTGGTCTGTGTGCCTTAACAATGCCCATGTATGTGATATTATAGCCAAATAGGCCACAGTGAGTGTACAGAAACATATGACAGCATGAGGTATCATACCTGACTGAAACATCATGCTGATAGGACGTCTGCCACCCTCACAGGTTCCTGCCTTTTAGGTGCAATACATGAGTACAGATGCTTGGTTTTACAAGTGAACTGTACTTGTTATGGGTAACATTAAAGGCTGGAAGAGGCATGGACTGCCATATTGTGGTCATAATTAGTATGTAACAGGAACACCTTGCATCTTAAGAAGGGTATGTACACAATTTATATCCACTGTATACCAGTAATGTGTCACGCATGACTTTACTTTAGGACATTTGTCCAGCACAATTTGGTGGCCTCTGTCCAGATGTCTTGGCACTGACAAGTTGTGAGGTATGCTACAGGAATGTTGAATTCACATCAGATAGGCCCCAGTGGTGACCACTGTGATGCAATACAGTTAACCCAGCACAAGTGAACATACACAACAAGCAATATAGCTATTACATAAAGCAATATAGCTATTACTGATGGTTGTGTGCATGGCAAATTGCATGCACTTCACAGGCCTGGGGTATTACCAGGCAACAACAGAACAATGTAATAACCACCAGCTATAGGCTACTGTCCCATATGCAGACCAGAGGGTCCTAGATAGTTGTGAGAGGGGGTTATTGTCAGCAGATGCACATGTGGCCTTGGTATATGATGGATGAGGCATGTTTGCACTTCTATAGTACTAACCGCAATAATACACAATGTCCTGTCCTCACCATAGATGTGCACCTCTGTGCATTAGAAAACCCCATCCACAACTGCAATCGGACCTGACACATGCATGTAGATACAATACAGATACATGTATGTCTGATACATTAGTGTACTAATCCCCATTGGGACTTTACCTGCACGGTCCTCATCCAGTGTGTGTGTGTGTGTGCAACCCACCTCCACAATGCTTCCCTCAACATCATGGCCTGTGCGTTTGGCATGTGGGCCAAGTGTGGTGAGGAGCTCCTCAGTGGGTGTCAGTGGGGGCTGGATGGCTGTGCCCCCACCTGTGTCTAGCCAGTCCCTTGCTACAGCGGTAACCCATTGATAGGCATGGCATTTGAGGTTGGTGGTGCTATGCCGCACATGCACGTAAGTTCTGCTGTGTAGTCTGGCATCATTTACCCTGTGGACCACACTGTTCCACAAGGCAGTCCTCTCCCACACATCTTCTGCTCTCTGTCCACATGAGAAGGCATAATGTCCAATAACATATTGGGTGATGTCTGTTTCCCCAACAGAGAATGTTGGTAGGTGAGCACTCTGCATGTTACCTGGAAGACATGAACAGGAAAGGGTCACAGGACCTCATACAGTTGTCAAAGTACACATCAACAGTGGATATTACTTGCAAGTAATCCAGACTACCCTGGAAACCTCCACGCTGTCATGGCTATAGCAGCTTGCATTACATGCCTGTCCCTGAGCTATCTTATTCCCCCAAATGTTGTACACTTGATTGTATAATCCTCTATCCTCCATTCATTTTTGTGTAGAGGGTTGACAGTGGTCATCTTCCATGTGGATGGTGTGTATATGTTGGCAGGTCTGTGTTTGACTGTGGTGTGTGGTGGAGCTCCGAGCACATGCCTGAGTTCATGTAGGAGGCAGACACTGATGTTAGTATGCCCCATGGAGATATGCTGCTGTTGTCATCAGTAGGCAATATTTACATGCTCACCATTGCTGTGGGGAGGAGTGTGGTTGATGTGCATATCTCCATGTACAACTGGGGTGGACAGGGTGGCAAAGTTCCCACCTAACTGTGTGATGCAGGTTGCCTTTATCTATGGCATGTCTGTCTAAGGTGTTATTTACCCCCACTACAGGGTGAATTGTGTTGTTTCATCTGAGACTGACAACATATGTGGAGACACAGTTGCAATTCTCCTTGGTGGTGTGGATATGTCCGATTCATAGTCATAGTCAGCCTTACAGGATGTCACCTGTGCACTTACCTGCTTGCTCCAATATAAGTGGACTTGCTTCAAAGTTGTTGCCTGCACCTATGTGTCCCTGTACAGCCAATGTAGCAACCTATTATGTGGTTTGTGTATTTATGCTGTCCACCAAAGTGGATTACTCTACCTTGGTGGAGGATGGATATACAGGTTAGGTACTGCTGTGTCCATATAGTTACAGTGGATATAAAGGCTACACACCCCTGATACACTGTCTGATATTTGTGCAATTGGAACATGACACCACAATAACTAATTTCATAACAATTCCCACCTGTACTGTGACCTATAGCCTGTAGAATTCAATTCAAAACATAACAATCTGGATTGTGAAAACATATGGAAATAATATTCAGTACAATAAGCCAGTTGAATGA
The DNA here is from genome assembly GCF_019279795.1 of Protopterus annectens. Taxonomy (NCBI): domain Eukaryota; kingdom Metazoa; phylum Chordata; order Ceratodontiformes; family Protopteridae; genus Protopterus; species Protopterus annectens. Next base: position 1,204,859,482 of record NC_056728.1, read on the forward strand.
GTGTACACACCCTTAAACTTGCGTATGCACCTCTTGAGATAGTTACTGCATTCATCTTACTTGGTCTGGACTCTAACATCATGGTACATCTTCACTTGGTAATAGTTGCTCACCTTCCTAGAAACACCTTTGATTGTATTGCAATGGAATTGGACAGGTTAGGGGTCACATTCCAGATGAGAAACATTATGAAATGATCTTCTGTGGTCTGATTGGCATACATTCCAACAGGGGTGTGTGCACTTGTGATATCTACTGTATATAGGTGTTGATATAACTGGTAGTGGTAGGCATAGACAGAGGCTTATAACACAGGTGGACACTTCTCTGATTAATACCTGATAATCATGCCTACTTCAATACCCACATCAGTGTCAGGGCAATGCAACCACCAGTAGCTGTACACATATATGTCTGTTATATGCACTGACACTGATATACCACACATGTGCAACATGCACAACCTATTTACCTGGCTGCTTGAAACCCATGTGATTAGTTTTGTGACTTCCAGCTGAACATATGCATACATACATGTGCTCATGGGATACCTGGTATACATTTCTATTGAAAGCAAGTATGGCACACTGTATTTACAGTCTTGCTGCTCAATCATACCATTCAACCTGTTACAGCAGTATGTCTGGACAATGGCACATATAAATGGGTGTCAAAGGGGACATCAGTACTGATACGGTATTAATACAGCTGCACCATACATTAGTACATTGATTGCACAGTAGGGTTTGACATCACTGTGATAACCTGGAAGATGTCCAACAGTCATAAGTAGGCTATTATGTTACAATGCCATTGCTCACAGACCTGCCAATGGTTTGGGTGACATAACACAGGTATATGTGTATATGTATGTGACTACAGATAGTCACAAAAGTGCTTATTGTCCAGCAGAATACTATACAATTGAATGTTATTAAGTCAATATATCACATGCAGTTCAACACACATGTCTGCAACATTACTCTACTATGCACACGCCCTCTACAGATGTCTTAGCTTTACAAGGCAAACATGTGTCATACTCATAATCACAGGTAACATGGATATGGAAAACATTTCATTAACTGGCTTAGCAGTCACATAGTAACAACTGTTTGACAGACACCCCTCCAGTTGTCATATATGAGCTGTCCTTTCACAGGTGAGTCAGGCTCATGAGCTGTGTTCTCACCTCACAGCCTCTCAGAGAATCACATCTGGACAATGCCTAAAATGATAGGGGGACAAATAGGGACAGACTTTAAATATACCTGCTACAAACATAGGAAGTTCATAGAATGATACATTTAGCATGAGAGTGAATTTTAAGGATGTGGAGTCTCAAACTCAAGTGTTTGCCATTGCCTTATGACTTCAATCCTCAGCTATTTGCCTGTAAAGTACAGATCTCAGGAGGAACAGACAAAAATACATGATGGTAATATGTGGACATTCTGTGAGGATCTGTACAGTTGAGAGGTATGTCTGTGATATCTCCTACTGCAGAGAGGGCCAGATGCTATGGCCATGGCAACTGTTTAGCAAGACATTAGTACAGCACGTCTTGTTGAGACATATATTCCTCCAAACCATATTTCACATTATTACAGACCAAGTACTAGATTCAGTTACTTGCTTACATGTTCCACTTACCTCTTTTCTTTCTTCTCTTTTCCACTTTATGTCTTATTTGTTATTTCTGTCTCTCCTTGTGCACTACAGGGATAGAGCTGGTTTGAATAGGTGGCAGCATGGCTTTTGTAGGTGATGCTCATGACCAGTTGATTTGCCTGTGCACCTATTGGGGCTCTCCACTTGCTAATTTCATGCAGAGCAGCTGTGTAGTTCTTCCAATAACCAATGTCATGGCAACACAGTCCTATAAATGAGTACTCCATTGGGCGTTGGCCCTTTCCCTTACTTGTGAGGAAGACATCCTAGAGTTGTGTGGGCTATTACCTCTTACAACAAGAGTTGTGGAGACAAGCCAACTAAATGGTGGGGAAGGTACAGGACATAGCAGAATGTGAGTATTGCTGTTATATGTTTGGAATGCTGCTAGTTTAACAGGGTTTGTCTGCACATGCTACTTCTGCATGCCTTCAGTCTGACAAAGTTCTGTCTCTGTATTGCTCTCAACTGTAGGGCCATCCACATAATGGCCACGGATTAGCCTGTTATGTATGGGCTGTTCCCTGGAAAGGTGTTGTCCTTGACAAATCAGTAGCATACTCTGGTGATTGCATTATGTAGCTGGTAACATCCATTTTTTCTGGCTTTATATCCCTCAGAAAAGATAAGTTACAACACACCCTGTAACACCAGCAACTTTCTCAGTGTATAACAGCAATATTTCATGTATGACCAGGTATTTGAGCTTCTATCCACCAATTATGTCAGGCTTTGTCCAGATGTCATACAGTAGTAGGTGGATTGGTATACTGGTCTATCATTATTTACTGCTATAATTCCTGCTGAGGGGAATGGCTGGGAAACATGTTGAAGTCTGTACATTCAAGAGGTAAGTGTATAGGGAATGCTCTTGGATGGCCTTGGAACATATTTTATGTGGGGGACAGTAACACGTCTCAAAACTAGACTGTTAGAACATGTCACACGTATTACTGATATGAAATATATCAGTTCTATAGCTGTACATTTGAATAAATTACACCATGGGGACAGTAGTGGGTCTCAAGGTACTGTTTCTGAAAATATGTGTTCCTCAGTGTGATGAAACATTCATAAAAGGACAATTGTTATGTACAGACTTCAATATATTAATATTAACTGTGATACTTTATCCCATAGGGAGATAAATGACGAGTTTAATTGCAGGCTGTGTATTCAATTATGTAATTTGGTGTTAATTGCTTCTTGGGATTAAGGCATGTATTTCTTGTGATGTTTACTCCTTGAAGGCTTTGGCCAAGACATCACACATTTTATTTGTTTGCTAAGAGATTGTTGTATTCTGGCCATTGTGTATGGCCTATCATGATTTTGTAGCAATGTATTGTTCACTCATTTATTTGGACTGTGGGTGGGGGGTGTGAGTGTCATGGATGCTTTTTTATCCAACTGTGCATGCTGACCCAGGTGTGGGTGGTCTATCAGCAGCATATGTTTGTATGGGCATTTTGGGACATGTATGCATATATATATATATATATATATATATATATATATATATATATATATATATGTGTGTGTGTGTGTGTGTGTGTGTGTGTGTGTGCACCTCAGTATTTATTGTTACTATATCTGTATATTGTTATACACATAAATGGGTCTATCTACATATCTCACTCTCTCTCTATGTATGATTCTATTCAGATATATGTATATTTATAGACACCAATCCTCCATAATTGCACACTTGTCTCTTCCTTATTGTAAACTGGCTGTAAAGAAGGGTATGTTTGAGAAAACATCCTCAAGCAATACTGCTGAAGTTGTGTACTGGCTAATTGTGTAGGCTATGGTGTGTAAGGTCCTGGGTGCAATAGCTGCTTATTTTGTTGCTAGGCAGAACAAGGACTGTTGGATAGAGAGTGGTTAAGGTGGTTTTGAGCAGCTTTAAGTGGGTTTGTGCAGGTTTGCCTGACGGTAAGTGTTGCTAATGTATGGTTGAACATATAGGCGCTTACACCGCTCAAGCTTCACTTACCAGTGCGCAAATCTGTTTAGCATTTACATTTAAGCAATGGTTACACCTGCTAAGCATAGCCTAGCCTTGGTAACCAGTGATCACATTCCAGACTGATAAAATTTAATTAATTTTAATTTTAATTAAATTTAATTCCCTGCACATAAAATGCTTCTATGTGCTGTCTTTACAGTAGCAATTAAATTTAATTCCCTGCACATAAAATACTTCTATGTGCTGTCATTACAGTAGCAAGGGGTGTGAGTATACTGTATGGGACACCTGGATATACATGGGTATTACCACAATCTGTTCTCTTTGGATTTGTTTCTTACACGGGTAGTATCCCAAGTTATATGCAGTCACACTTGCATGTTACACCAACTACTGTACACTGTTTGACAGAAATAGTTTAACACATATGGTATCATTACGTTAGTACTTTTAACAATGCTTTTTCAAGTAAGAGTAGAATGCAGATTGTAGTACTGGAACCATACACCCCTGCATGCAAATTTGGACTCTTGAGTACTGAGTATCTTGTTCTACATGTTTGAGCTGTATGTTTATATGTGTCTCCCATATTGATCTGACATGTTTATTTTAACTGCAGACTACTATGTTCTTTGGACATGTCATTGGGGACTGCTATCATGTAGTAGTGGCATACCTTTCAGTTTCAGATGTGTATCTTTCAATACATTCATCCTAATGCATAACCTGTTGTCTATCTGCTTTCTGTCTGTCCTCTGTACAGATGTGCAGATGTCAGGTATTGCTGCAGCCATACCACTATGTCAGTGCCAACATTGTATTGTACTGTGGGCCTGGACACTGCTGCTAGTTCCATCATATGGGACATTCCTTAATGCAGGCCTTGCCCCATTTCCTTGCCTGTGTGGTAGATATTACAGAGGTGGTGGCCTACAGATTCACATACAGCGGGTGGCAATATATCACAGGACAGGACATGTGGAGGCAGCCAACCAACATGGGGATATATCCCCAGATTTGTAAACAGATTCTTTGTCATTAGTGCTTTTATACACATGGTGGATTGATAGCTTGACATGGTTTGTGTGGACATGCATTTAGTGTGTGACGTCATGACTCACAGTGATATGTCTCTAACATACCTGTCCACTGGCACACTGTCCATAGACTGGCCACATGTCTGCCTGTCATGTTTTGTGTGTTCACCAGACAGTTGGTCTCCTTGGTATATCAGTTGTGGACTCTGGGGAATGCAGTCAGTAAATACTCATATCTATTGGTATTACCGACATCATATTCCTCATAAAGGATATTACAACAAACCCAGTTACATCTGCAACTGTCTCAATGTATGACAGCAGTATGTTCAATCTATCCCTGTGTCTGTGCCTCTGTTCCCACCTAGTAATATAGGGCTTGATGCCGAGCTTAGTGAGTGAGGAATGTTATCAAAGGCTTTGGCAAGATCAGTGTAGGTTGTAGGTGTCACCTTGCCTTCATCCACAGCTCAGGTGACTGATAGTAAGAGGGTGTCCAGGTTGAATGAACAGGTATGACCTACCCTTCACAAACATAAACTGCGTGGGATCCTGAGTCTGCAGATTCCCATATCCATGCTTATTAGGTACATGATGATGCATTCCATAGCTTTGCATAACAGACTTGTACGGCAGTTGGGGCAATATTTCCCAGAGTCTGTAGTTACATCTCATTTGTGGGGAGGGGTGACTGCAGCAGTGCACAATTCAGTAGGGACAAAGCCTGAGGTGAGGCTGTGCTTTAACAGGGCACACAGGTAAGGTGCCAGGTCACTCTGCAGTTCATGTAGAACACAGCCAGGGATATTCTCAGGTCCCACAGAGGCTGTATTATTGGCCTTGGGCAGTGGTGTTGCAACCTGTGCTGCAGTAATACTGGGTGCTTGGCAGTGTACTGGTATTGTGATTGGTCCTTTGGGGGGAGTGAGGGTTACTGTTTGCACTCAAGATGCCAGCCAGTATATTGGCATTATTTGTTGGTTCAGTCTGGGAGGTACCATTGTCTAGTTGCTCAGAACAATTCTTGGTATTACCATGGAGATTCTTTACATAACTGTATGAGGCCTTGTGGTTGACTTTACTATGTGCTCCAAGTCTGTTCTCACAGCTAACTTTGTAGTATTTGATGAGGGATTTCAACTATTCATTGAGGCTGATAATGGTTTATTTCCTGTCTTGGGACTTCACCTTATTCCACATTGGTTCCCTCCTTCAGCTGTACAGTTTCTTTATGGCAGGGGACCACCAGATCAGCTTCCTTTTTTTTGGAGGTGAGGGTCCTGGTTGTATTGGGTAAGGTGGTATCCACGCATTTGCATATGTGTTCATAGTGCATTGTTGTTTGATTCAGCTGTCATGCAACTAGTCTCTGTTAGCATGGCTGACATGAGGTTAGCCACCTCTGCTTTTATGAGGCCATAGTTAGCTTTGGAAAGGCTTTTCGTGGTGGTTACCTGTGCAGTGGGGTTGGGATGGCATGTTAGGAATGACCAGGTCAATGTGATGGACATGTGCATCGGTACATGAGTAGCTTTTCCACATAATGGTGGGGTAGTTGAAGTCAATCAGTATGACAGTGTTAGGCTGGACAATAATATTCTCCAGGGTGTTTATGGACATGGAGTGTGAGTCTTGGGAAATGTGTGGGGACCTATTACAGGCTACAACCTGAACCACTGTCTTACCCAATGTCAGCTACGTCTGCAGGATCTGTAATGCATAATGTTGTTCTACCACTCTGGAGGTGTGTGCATCCTTTATGAATATGAAAATACCACCACCTTTGCAGCTTCAGTCCACGTTCTGTAGCCAAATGTTGTGGAATTACGTATAGGCTGGTACTGCAGGGGTGCTTCCTGCTGCCTTTATCCAGGTCTCTGTTACAGCACAGATGTCATTGTTCCCTATTTTAAGGAATACTTCCAGTGAGTGAGTTTTCAGATGTAGAATTTCTGATTGCCATGTCTTTGTAGCTGTCATATATTTCTGTATATTTATGTATACATATATTTATATATATATATATATATATATATATATATATATATATATATATATGTATTTATTAATCTTTCTATATATATATGTATGCATGCATATATGTGAATATGAATCTGGATGTATATCTATGTAATTTATGTATCATGTATATATTTGTCCACATATATGCATCTCCATACATGTATACATGTATATATAGACTACCTGACTGATTCTACAGGCTCCTTTCCCTGCTGTTGGATGACTGTACTAACTGATATGTTTGGGATGTCATCACTATTTTGTAGGGCTCGGATGGTGTAATGGTACATTGCTTTGATCATAGTTTACAAAGCCCTATGTCCAGAACTTGTCAGGCCTTATTATGTTGTTGCAAAGCAGAACAGTTCACCTGTAGAGGATGGGATAAGGGCTATAATTACAAGAGGTCCCTAGTTTGGGCCCCTCCTTTGGTCAGATTTGTTGCAGTAAGAGTTTCAGAGTGTGGAACCAATGTCGAATATATATATATATATATATATATATATATATATATATATATATATATATATATATATATATATATATATATATATATATATATATATATAGATACACACACACACACACACACACACATATATATATATATATATATATATATATATATATAGACATATATATATATATATATATATATATATATATATATATATATATATATAGATAGATAGATATAGACATAGATATATATATATATATATACTGATATAGATATATATATATATAGATATATATGCATATACATATATATACATATGCATATATACATACAATTTCCCTACTGTTGAATGACTGTGCCGCATGTTATGTTTGAGAAAACATCAGGCATATCTACAGTTCACATGGCTTAGTGAGAAATTGCTGTGGCTATAGTATGCAGGGTCCTGGGTTTGAGACTTGCAAGAGCTGATTATTTTGTTGCTGGCCAGACCAAGGGCTGTTGTATACAGAGTGAGAGACTTTTAAGCAGTTGTAAGTGGGTCTGCACAGGTTTGAGCATTGGTAAGCAATGCTAACTTCTGGTTAAATATGCTTACAGACAGTTAGCCTTTAAAGTGCTTAATCTGTGTAGGCATATCTTAGCATCGCACAGACAGGCTTAATCCTGCTTACTACTGATTAAAAGCGCTTACTCCCACTTACAATCATGTTAATTTCTTTAAAAGAAAAGAAAAAAGGGATGATAGGAAAGTGGTGAAAAAAGGGGCATGCAGAGGGAAAGACAATAGGGAAAGTAGCTAGGAATGTGCAGGACGGGTGTAGGGAAAGTCCATAGCTGTCCATTTCTTCTACAGCAACAGCTGTGCATATATACTGAATTTGGAAGTATAGTTGGACAAACCCTTGAGAGAAGGGTGAGGACAACAATAATGTGTTATGAAGCCAATTAGACCAGATTACATGTGTCCAGTGGACACGTGTGTGAAATGGGCAACTATGTATGGGGCAAAATTTTTTTGGAGAAACAGATTGCCCTTTTTATTTTTTTAAGGTGAGAGTGGGATGTTGGGGAAGGATAGTAGGTATATTTGGGGAGGTAGGTTGGGTAGGTAGACAGACAAGACAGACAAGACAGCATACAGGTGCGGTATATGACACATGTGGGGGGTAAACACCTTGGATGGGGAGGGGTATTTGGAAATTGGAAGCTCATGAGCCCCCAAATGGAAACAGTGGGACTGAGGTCCTCACCCATGGGCAGTCACCACTGCACCTTCACGACCCCGAAGGTGGCTGTGCTGGGGGTTGAGCAGAAGGGGCAGGCTGACCATCTAATTGCACCACGTGGCCCTCAAGCTGGCATAGCAAATCTCCAAACTCCTTTCGGAGCTCGCTGTGCACCAATCCCTGGACCTGGCTTTGGGTGACAGTATCCTGTCCTAGACCACTCCCAGGGGGGGATGAGCCCCATCCCCTGAGGTGGTTCCACCTGAAGGTGGTGCAAGACTAGCAGATGTGGAGATCCCGTGGTGGGTCCCAGATGTGCTGGGGCCCAGTGTCACGGCCAGATGAGGTGGGATAGGTTGGTCCATTGGGACTGGCCTTTCTAAATGTGCTATGGTGTTGCAATTTAGAACATATGTGGGTTAGTAATAGTCAAAATAATCCTGGATTAGTTATAGCAGCATGTATAGATATTCCCATTAACCCAAAACAACAGATTTGGTACAGTTGCATAGCAAACAGAACACATTCATATATGGAACCACAGTGCTCATTACAACAGCATGCAGGTTACATTGAGAGCAACAGGCCACCAATTATAGTATTTCAACATGGAACATTAATAGAAATACATTTCAATATTTGTTGAACAATAGGACATATGTCCCAACAGCAGGTTTGGTGTAAAACATACCCATTTATTTGTGTGTTTAGATTATTGTTGCAGATATGGTGGGGGAGGGAAGATGTCAATTAACAACTTGCATATCCTTGCAGTATCTCACAACTTTAATGATCATTGTTTTAATCATTACTCTACAGGTATTATTACAATACCCTATGGCCTTGGTTTGGGCAGTGGTATGTTTGTACACAGTGTATATATAGTGTCTTATAGCTAGATTTTACTTCTGTTACCTGGTAGACATGTGGGGGGAATGTTTGTTAACACTACCTGACTGTTTCTACACATATTCCCAGATTCCTAGTTAAAATTATTATGCATACAGCTTACTACCACTCCCGGGATTCAAACCATGGCTGTGTCTGCTAAAAATACAACAATTTGTGTTTCATCAGAGTGAGCTATTTAGAAACTGCTGCCTCTTTTTCTGTGTTTTCTGTCTAAGTCTCTCTTATTTGTACAACCTGATCTTGTAATTACAACATTCTTATACAGACATTACTAGACATATTTTTTATGTAGCACAGTGTGAGAAACAGTGGTTAACACAACAGTACTATTCGGATATCAGATCTTGGTGAATGCAACATGTCAGGCCATACAATACCAGGGAAAACACAACCAGTCCAGGATTTAGAACTTTACTGCCAGGCAGTTACACTTTTATTTAAATATGACCTATATGGGACTATTACTGTCATATTGTCTGGTTTATTCAGTAGAAACCATGCACATTTTTTATACTGCCAGGTGACATTTTACTCCTTTATATTTATTTGGTATGACTACTGCAAGCAGGATTGTTACTCACCATCCTCGCACTGCAACCTTTGCAACCGGCTGGCATGGGCTTCCTGGTTCACAGCCCGCTCAGCTGGAGCTGTAATGAAAGCAGAGGAACATTTATGTATACCTATCCATCACATACACAGGCTGGCTTTGGTAAACAGTTATTGCTATGAATACTTACACTGCTGGGACATCTCCCCTCTCTCTTGCTTCTTGGACCCTCTGTTTCAAGAACTTCCTCTTCCTCCGTTTCAAGTCCTCATAGTGGTGCCGGACCTGCTCACCAGTCCGAGTGATACCAGTGGCACTGGTGATATCATGGGCGAGACTTTCCCAGGCATCCGCTTTATACTGGGAACTCTGGTACTGGTCCTGCAGCAGTCTCACATCATGTTTTTTTACTAGGAGTCCTACCATGACCTTGCACTCCTGTATGACCCAGCACTGCACCCAAAAGCGTATGCTCTCTCCAATACATGCCATACTGCCTACAGTGAAGAGCTGCAACCAGTTATAAGCTGTATTCCTGCCTGCGGGGTTTAAATACGGTCAATTTCCCAACATTTGCCAATTGGATGGTTTTGAAAATGCTGAGCTAAGTTAAGCTACAGGCAAACCTGCTTAACTAAGGTTGGCAGTGCTTAAAAGGGCAGGTTCAGCATTGCTTGCCAATGGGAAAATCCACTTAGCTGGACTATTCATTGCTTAGTATTCATATGTACACAATGCTTACACCCGCTCAGCATAGCTGTGAAATTCTTAGCATTGCTTATGTTTTATTATATTAGTCTAACACCTGTATGGGATTGAGTCATCATTCATTACATAATATAGATTTATTTACCTTCCCTGATATCGCCAAATGTGCTGTAATTAATTTATTCTTGTTTGACTATACCGTATGGGGCAGTTGTGTTTATATTGGGCTTCACTGCTTTCTTACACTGACACCTCATATCTGGGCCTACTACACTACTCTGGTTGAGAAAAATAAGTTACTTCCTACATAAATATACAAATAATTACAACTGTAATATTTACACATACAAAATGAAAATGGCTTTGGTAAGGCTTGAACCGTGAATGACCACATGCAAGGCGTACCCTCTAACTGCTACATTATTGCACTTAGGCTTATGGTGGATGTCTATTGCTTTTTAACTTATCCTGCCGTTTCAGCTGGGCTAAGCATAGCTAAGCAATGGGCAAACCCACACAGACATGCTTAAACTTTATTGCATATCTCAAAAAAAACATTTTATTTGTTGTTTTTTAATTTCTACCCACAGAATATCCATGCTAATGCTGAACCTGTTATTCTAGCAGCTTTCTGGCTTTGTAGGGATGATTGTCACTTATGGCTTTGTCCAGATTCCTTACTCTGATGAGTTAGGAGGTGTGCGCTATGTGCTTATGCTAAACCTGTAATTCTATCAACTTTATGGCTTTGTAGGGATGATTGTCCCTTATGGCTTTGTCCAGATTTCTTACCCTGATGGGTTGGGGGTGTTATGAGCCGTATAGCAATTATAGAATGCAGGGGGAATGTGTATTGTGAGAGCACTGCTCTCAGACACACCCCCTGCACTTGTACACAGATCTGTGTCTGTTTTACAGCACGGCAGCATGCCTTCATACATATGCATGGTGCGCTGCCGTGTTGAACAGCCATGGTCGCTTCCGTGCAGGAATAAGTTGTTCCTGTGTGGACATTTGCTGAATCCAGGGGAATGTCTATCACAAACCCACATATACAACCTCCACTCAAAGGCTACCTCTAAATACCTTCTCTATACACAACTGACATCACTCTCTGCTTTAAGCTAAAAATTATGCCCCTAAATGATACAGTCAATATAAACCATACCACCTACTTTCACCACAACATAAAAAAGAAACAAGAAACCACTACTGTCTTACCTAAATACTCCAAACTAACCTTATGCAGAGATATCCATCCAAACCCTGGTCCCCTATCCTCATCTCCCAACTTATATAACTCCTATAAACGTCTAAACCTAATTACAATTAACCTGCAAAGTATTTGAAACAAAATTCCTGACTTCCATGCCTGGGTAACACATAACAGATATGACATTATTGCCTCCACAGAAACGTGGCTAAAACCATACATCAAAATCTCAGAATTCCTTCCCCCTGGCTTTGCATTCTTGTGTTCAGATAGGCTCCATACAAAAGGTGGTGGGGTGGCATTGATCTACCCCAACACCTTTAATATAGTCTCACACATCTCTTCCATACCTAACATTTCTACAGCGGAAATCTTAATAGCCTTCCTAAAAATTAATGAAAGCAAAAATCTCTGTATTATTGTCCTATACAATCCCCCGGCGATAATATTCCCATACTAGAAGAAATCCTAGCTTGGACATCCAACAACATAACTACTGAAATGATAATTCTTGATGATATTAATATTAATTGCTTAGATCTTTCACAGCAACACTCCCCCACAAACATCATCCTATATAACTACAGCCAGGTAATCAGTAATATTACCAGACCCAGCAAAAAAAAAAAACAGTTGTGGGACAATCCTAGATTAGATCATGGTCTCTGACTCTAGTAAAATATCCATTGCGTAACTCTTCCAAACAGTATCAGTGACCACCTGCCTGCCTTTTTAATACATAAAACCTCAACAGCACTAAACATACATCACTATAGGAACACTAGAGACTTATCTCATTTTTGACCTACAGCCTTTAACAATTCTTTAAACAGTATAATCTGGGAACCCTTAAAATACTTCCCCTAGACAATGCAGTAGAGTTTTTCAACTCTACATTACTTAACATCTTAAATAGCCTCACACCTCCCCAGATAAAACGTGTAAAATCTAGTCATGCCCCATGACTCACTATAACAGCCAAACAGAACATGGCCACCAAAGACAAATACTGGAAGCTTTGGCAAAAGCACAAAAGATCCATTGACCTTACAACTACAAACTTCTTTGCAACCAAGTAAAGCGCCTAGTCATTAAGGATAAAAAAGAATACTATCATACTTTACAAAATCAACACAAACAAAATCCTAAACACTTCTGGAGCTCAGTCAACAGCCTGCTACACCCAGGGTCAAACAATAACCCCTGTTCAAATCCAGAAAAAACCCTGTTGAATAGCCACACTCTTCAACACATATTTTATAAACATCATAGCCAATCTCAGCAACAACTTCCCTCAAAATCATCCTAACCCATCTGACCCTCCAACTACAAATTCCTCCTCCCCCAACTTACATAACCTCTCTCTAGCACCTATCCCAACTGCCACAGTAAAGAAACCACTTCTGAAGTTAAAACCATGCACTAATGCCCCTGACAACCTGCCCCCAGAATTCCTGTAAAAAGCCGCACACTCCATTGCCTACTCTGTTAGCATATTTCTTAATAGGTCCATTCAAGAGTTTTACGTTCCCACCATTTGGAAAAAGCATTTATCCTGCCACTGCACAAAGGCGGAAGCAACAAAGACATCTCCAATTTCAGACTCACCGCCATACTCTCCCCTATCTCAAAGATCCTCGAAAAATCAATTCACAGCCAATTCCTTAACTCTCTACTTAACAATAACCTGCTGTTAACAACCCAGCATGGTTTTAGACCTGATCATAGCATCACTACAGCTCTTATATCCTTCTTTGACTCTGTCAATTGGGCTTGAGATGATGGGAAACTTGTCTCCCCTATATTCCTTGACCTTTCCAAAGCCTTTGATTCTATCTCCCACCCTCTTCTTCTCAGGAAACTATCCAACTTAGGGATCTCTCCCTCTCCTCTACTCTAGTTTTCTAACTACCTCACACACAGGCAACAAGTACTAAGTGGCAACACTCTTTCTCTCCTTTCCTCAATACAACTACTGGTATTTTACAGTGATCCATATTAAGGTTTCTGCTTTTCAACATTTTCATCGATAATTTCCACTCCACTCTCACTCAAGGCACAGTCATCCAATATGCAGATGACTTTACTATCATCTGCACTGACAATTCTCCTCCTGTACTCATGAAACGTACTCAGTCAGCTCTCAGCTCCACCGAAATATAGATGACTAGCAACCACCTTGCCTTAAACACTAACAAAACTAAACTTGTGTTATTCACCCCTAAAAAGACCACTACTATAAACAAAGACTCTTCCTCTATTCTCTCCCAAGATAACACTACCATTGAGGTTGTCACACATACTAAATATCTAGGTGTCACCACAGATGAACACCTAACTTTCGACATGCATATTCACAACAATATCAAAAAAGCACACCAGAAACTGGGCATGCTATACCGACATAAAACATTCCTCAATTACTCCTCAAAACTAGCCCTTGCCTCCTCCTTCCTACTTCCTTCTCTTCTTTATGGTTCTCCTCTCTTTACCAATATACAGGCCAGTCTTAAATCCAAACTAGAGTCATGGTATAACAAAACTGCAAAGTTCGTCACTAATGGACAATGCTTATCTCACCACTGTGCCTCTCCTCAATTACTAAACTGGCTGGAACTTCCTCATCATCTTACATACATTCAACTAACAGCTGCTCACAAACTAATATTCTATCCTTCCAGCTGTCCTGACCTTTCTTCCCTATTTACACTATACCATCCTAATAGACCTCTCCTCTCTGAAAATCAAGTGCTATTGCAAGTAGAAAAACCTAAAGTCTCAAATGCTCCACTCCTTTTCCACTGCAAGACTATGGAACTCTGTCCCACCCTCTCTTAGATCCACTGGCAATGCATCTTTCTTCAAAAAAATATTTGAAGCAACACCTTTCCTCCCACTGGCTATGCTCATGTGCTAATTCCTCACAACCTATAACCTGACCCTATCTCTCTCCTACCACTCCTACCTTTCTTACTTCCGTCCTATATTACCTTCAAACTTCACCCTCATCCCTTGATGATAATCCAGTTCCGTACCTATGTATATATGTGCTGTCATTAGAAAGATTTATTGCACAGCTGCATTACCTTCTTACTCTGTAAAAACTTTGTTTACTGTGTAAAACATCTACCTGCCAATCGAGTTTTTAATCAAATGTATGTATTGTACGTATTGTATAAATCTTTGTGCAGCTTTTCTCCCCAGGCCTCCACTGAAAATGGGCACTTTTTGGCCCAGTGGACCTTCCCGGTAAACAAATGCAAATAAATAAATAAATAAGACATGATGCAGAAAACAGGAGCATGATAAAGAAAATCAAAATGCACTTTGTATCTGTTGTCAGTATATAATTATCAGTAACATACCTCAGGTAACACCGCCTAAACAATAGTGATCTGAAAGGAAATTATGCACTGAATACTAGCAGGAGATATACATGCAGCAAGGGACTCAGTGATCCATAAAGGGATTTATATCCTCATAGAGTATCCAAATGAAGTAATCAGGCAAATACCAAAGTATATGGAGAAAAAGGTATTGTGTCTACATATTAGGGAAAATAAGTATCAGTGCTACTGTTAAGTAAGATTCTATCCAGCGTTCTTGCACGGCTTCTTACTGTCCAGGTTTAAAGTCATGATGCAAAGGGCAACATGTGAGAGAATGCAAAAAAATGAATTCTTATTGGGGTTTTTTCAAGCATTTGAATAATAGAAGAGGGGTTGATGATAGGTCTACAACATTCATTCTAGGCAGGGCTGCATATCATTGGAAGGAAGATTTAAAAAGCTTATTTCTTTTTCAGAGGGTAAATACTAGAGGTAATGGACATATTACAGTGTAGTTAGGTAATTTTTACGAAGATTTTTCTAGGAATACACAGTCAGAAAACTTTAGACCAGAATGAATATGAATGGGAAATTTAAGGAGTCGAACAAGAGGACAATGCTAGGAATATAACTACGACAGTTGGCTGGTAATGACTGCATGAGCGTTTGAAGGAGTAAAAGTGCAGGGAATGGAATGAGGTGGAGATAAGTAATCTTTCAAAGTCTGATCAGTTTCTTTCCAGAAAACTGAATTACAGCATGAGCCCTGATGGGGTCAGATGATTAATTGTTTGAATGAGGAAGGCTTTTTATTCTAATTCATACCAATAGGATTATCAGCTACTTGTGACAACTTTATTTAAGCTCACAAAAGGTGGATCTAGTAATATTTATATCAATTCTTGTTTACCATCCCAGTTGCAGATATGGTGATGAAATTAATTGATCCCAGAGGCCTTATGCATCTGGCAGGTAGCTAGGGTAATCACAATTCAGTACTTCCATAAAATCTGTATTTTGAGTGAGAATATTTTTTGAGCTGGAAAAAATGAGTTTGTCGAGAAAGAATATCAGGTGGGACAACAACTTTGACATTTATAGGTATAATGTGCAGGTAGTAAAATATATTTTGCATGAGAAGGAAAAGGTCTGCATGTAATTATAAAACAGAGACCACTAATATGGAAAAGAACAGTGGTGATTGAGGGAGTCTTCATAATGTTTCTGCTAGTAGGCATGCATATCAGAGGGAATGGATGAACAGTGAAAACAAATGTCAGAATGGATTTTGTTTTGGTATCTTACAATTGTGTGAACATTTCATTTACTAGCAATTAAGAGGATAAGGAAGCATGAAATATAAAGACACTAATTGATCACAACAAAGTATTACATTAAATGAACTGAGTTTTTGAAATTAATGGAGAGCAATGGGTTGTATTAAGGAATTTTGCTGGATCTTGTGTTGATCTCAGCAATGACAACAAGGATCTATAGAAACATATGGCTAGTCAGCAAAGTGATAGCCTTGACAAAGTAAAAATGTACAAAAATACGGAAATGTTTGTAACAGCTCACCCAAAGTTTATTTACTTAATACACAAAACCAATCTACTTTGTAGGCTGCAAAATTAGGATGGCTATGACAAATGGAAAGTAGTCTGTTTCCACAGTCTTAGTCCCTTGACTTGGTGCCTCAGATGTGCTGAATTGAGGAGGGAGTTGAGGGGACCATCCCCTCCTTGTAATGGCTTGGAAGTGACAAATCACAAATCACTCTATACATTGTTGATTCAAACTTCTTTATGCTTAAGGTGTTGGAACAGCCTGAGTGAGATTGATAGCCTGCTGTTGGCTAGATTAGTCTACAATTTGGTAAAATTTGCAGTTAGACTTCAACACATTTAAACATGACTAGTAGTAAAACTGCTGAAAACTCAGTGTGAAAATTAAGTCCATAACCATTTTGGATACGTGTTCTCAAGAAACAATTACTTGAAAGAATGAGTGCTACTGTTTTGTCACGAAACAGGAAAGCATCCTGCTTTTGTAATATTTAATAGCTTAAAGAATGTCGAATAATTTGACTAGACTATGAGTGACCTATTGCAACAGACAAAGAGACATCCTTGAAAAATAATAAAACAACAATGTTACAGCAAAATAATCAAGGATGCCTCAATTTTACAATCTGTGTAGTTGCAGAGACCCTAAATCTGTGAGGAATTTGTTTTCAGGAAAGCCACAGTTGCTAGATAAAATGTCACATAAGTAGATGCACATAGATACTGTAGGCCACATGCACCTTAATAGAACTAGAAGGGTGAGAGTGTGACACAATCACCCAAATATCAGATAAAAAATAGTCTGGCTCACTTCAGTAACGCGGGCATTTAGGGATCAGGGTCATGGCATGAGGGTTAACAATAACCTGAGGAAATAATAATTCCCAGTGAAGATAATGAATATAAGGTCAATCATTCAGGATGTGGACAGTAGATGCAGGGGATAGTTAATGACCTCTTCGGTAACAGGCAGAAAGTGTATGCAAGCATTAAGCTAGCTATAGACATTTTCCAATGGATAACAGAAAAAGACAAGCTGACTTAACTCCTGAAATCATATTCTTCCATCAGTTGCTGAGCTTAAATCATGTTAATAAATACATGTTCTGTATTAAATATAAAACAAAAACAGGGCAAAAAATCCACTGCACTGGCATAGTAAAACAAAAAAAATGATGCTATGTTTAAAATAGCTTAAGATACTTAGGGAATACTTAATACGGGGAAGGGAATGAAAAGAAAATTATGTCATGTTTAAAAGAGTACAAGATTCTTAGGAATACCTCATACAGAGAGGGCAATATTATTATTCTCTAAAATATTAAACATTCCAAAAATGATCTGCTTAACTGTAGCCACTGCATTCTTTGTATCTTCATCAGCTAATAGGGGCAGTTATAAAAGTGTTAATGCTTATATGACTTTCAGTTGCCTAACATCTAATGCTTTAGGTTGTAAATTCACATTTAACTAGTTTTTAGAATAGCTTAGACACTGCCATCAACAATCAATGTTTCCTAACACTCCAGGTTTTAATTTCTAATTACTGCTCTCATAGTGATTTGGAGTGACGTTTCCTTGAGTGAGCCATTACAGTAAATGACAACTGTGTTTATTTGTGAAATGAGACAAAAGGCAGCAGTCTTTATTCTGCTACTTTTTTTGTGAGGTACGTGTTCATTGAAGTCTATGTTTGCTATTTTCAGCTTCAGCACTTCAGAATTCAAAAATAAATATAGAAAGAAATATATATAACATTTTATATATATATATATATATATATATATATATATATATATATATATATATATATAGTCCAGAAAACCATGGTTTTCTGGACTGTGTGTGTATTCCAAGCACCATATTTGGATTGGTGTGCACCTTTTCTGCTTTTGGTTTGATATATATATATATATATATATATATATATATATATATATATATATATATAATTTAGCAACCTTTCTTTGAAACAGAGTCTAACAGGACAAAGGACCAGGGCCAACTCATTTCAATGCAAGTGTTTTATAGCATAGTATAAGACAGAACCTGCCACATGCAGTTTATATTATTCATTATCAGGCTTTTTCTCTTAAGTCATAATAACTTATGCTGTTTAATTATTCCTCTGGTAAGCCTCTTGTTTTCTTTCAGCTATGAATCAAATTAATGTCACTAGTACAACTGTTGCAATGATAAATTACAGTCTTCTTCCTGAATAGATTAGGGAGCTTCATTGATTCTCACTCAATTTCTTGGACACATTTATTTTCTTCAAAACAGCAGTGTTGGAAAGATTCTTTGTATAGAATGTTAAAGTGTGTCATTACTGCAACATTAATTAAAGAGTCCTATGATGATATGAAACAAACTTCATTAATGGCATAGTGGTGTAACATATCAAGAAGTGATTTATTGAACTGCAGAAGGGCATCATATCCTGTTTCATTAAGACACAGTAATTACCCTGAATGCAATTTTGCACTTGTGGGTTCAAATTTAATTTTAGTGAAGAATAATTTATTATTTAAAAATAATTGATGTCAAGAACCTGAACTCAGTATATTCCAGAGCAGAGAAGGTCTGCAACTAAGAATCTGATTAAAACATGTAGAAAAGAAAATTATAATGCACCAGTATATGGATGCACAAAATCATGCCAAAATACTTTGGTCTGTGTGGTGAGGAGACTGCAAGATAGAGATGTTGATGTCTTAGCATCCCAGATATACCTCATGTAAGACAAATTGTGTTACACTGCTCGAAGGGTGTTGTTTTTACCTTATTGAAACCAAGAATTTGCTTTTCATTTTCTTCTTTTGACTGTTGTGTAGGTTGAGGCAAGACAGGTCATCCATATTTCTGGGTGGGACAAGCACACAGAGTAGCACAGACAAATCGTGGCAGGTGTACACATTAGGATGGAGCTATATGGATGGGCAGAGACAAACTGAGGGTAGACAAATGAAGATTGGAAGGACTGGATATTACAGAGTATTTTTATTTTACTTTAGCTTACTGGTTTGTTTGTCTGGGTTTAGTCAAAAATCCTTTAAACCTGAGGCCCGAGGAGAAAAGCTTCAACATATTACAAACATTTTTAACAAGATATTTAGCAATATTTATAGGTTCATAGGTTCATATGTTCATAGGTGTTTACTACCTAATGACCACAAGGGCTTTTTTAAGCCTAGCCATACATCCCAAAACTCTGACAAGTTCTGATATATTTGATAAGTGTAAGCAGGGGTTTGGGAAATGAAACATTTACAAACACGGGTCTAAGAGATGAACCATGTACAGACTGATTGTGTCCATTACAGACATGGGTGCCAAACCAGGGATACATTTCCTGTTCCTCATCCAATTGTCCAAGTTGCACTTGAATTAGGCTAGGGAGGAATTCTGCTTCACATGGATGGGGAGCCTGTTCCATACACAAGGTAGTCTCTGGGATACATACCTGTCTCTCCAGTAGGTCCTATTTATATCACAGGCAAGGTTTACATCTTTAGAACAGGTAATTCTGGTGCTGTTTGTTTTGTGGATATGCATGAGGTCCATCAGAGTGGGGTCTGACAATGCCCTGCATGCCAGGCATAGGTCTTCCCTCAAAAGCCTGTAGGAGACAGAATACAAGGCTAGTGCCTTGAGGCAGGCTGCATAGGACATTTTACTTATGCCCTGTATTCTTTTAGTGAGGAACCTCTGTGGACCTTTCTATTGTCGGATATGCCTGATTAGGTACATACCAAAGGAGGCATTGTACTCAATGACAGGTTTGATGAATGCCAAATACAGTGGAACAATGACTTCCTTGGAATTAGATGCCATATCTTAGTTTATAAGTTGTGCAACATAGAATGATTTCCTCACTACTGTAGACATGTGATGGTCAAAGGCTAGATTACTATTTATGTATGTCCCTAAGTCCCTGACTACTGGTTCAGCTGTAAGGCGTCTGTTGCCAATATGATAGTCACCAGGGGTGGATGACTTCCCAAAGGATACTATTATGCATTTCTTGGCATTTAGTTTTAGTCCATGGCTCTGACATCAATTGTTTGTCTGTCAGCCCCTCCTGGAAAATATTTGTGTCAGCTCCTAATTTGGAATCATCTGCAAATTTACTTAGCCAGAGACCACTGACATTGGGATTGAATTCATAGAAGTAAATGTCAAAAAGCAGCGGTTAAAAGGACTGATCCCTGAGGGACTCCACTTGTAACTGTCCTTTTTGTAGAGGTAGACTCCGCAATTCTTACTTCCTGGGTTCTGTCTGGGAGCCAGTTGGCTTTTCACGGGGTGACATATGAGTTTGTACCTAACCTTTTGAGTTTGTTAACAATGCCCAAATGGGGTATTGTGTGAAATGCCTTGACCAGGTCAAGGTAGATAGTGTGAACCATTTTTACCTCATCCATTGCTTTTCTTACCTTCTCAAAGAAGTCCAGCAGGCTGAGTAGGTATGATCTGCCTTTGACGAAACCATACTGGAGGTTTACTATATCTTTATATCTCTGGTGATCATTTCCATGATAATTCTTTCCATGGTTTTACATATAAGGCTAGTGTAGATTCCAAGGTCTGCAGATGGTCCACCTTTGTGCAAAGGGATGATTGTTGCTGTTCTCCATTCATGAGGCATGAAGCCTCTTTGGAGGCTACAGTTAAATAGTAATTCCTTAAATTATGAACAGACATTACGTCATATACATTAAAAGTTATACAGTACATACATTTGCTAATTAGATTGCATTCATGTGAAATAAAGGCAACAATTGCAGTATAAAAATAAGCATGCATTATTAGATATTGAATACTGAGAATCTGAGGAGGTGTATTAGCACATTTGTGAAATAGATCATGTAATTAGTTTTTAGAAATTCAAAGAAATGTCTGTGACAGATGGAACAAGGTAGGGCAGGAAATGAGGATGGACATAATAAGAAGGCAGTACACTAAGACGGAGATAGGCTGAGATATAAAAAATGTTATGAAATCTGCTGCTGTTGCCCAGAGGGACACTATTACTCTAATCCAACACCAGCTAATGGCTCTGGGCAGACAATGGCGTAAGCCATTCCCTTCTCTGATTCTCCAAAGGTCAGAGATGGCTAGGTATGCCAATCTGCAAATCACTCTGTAGGGTTCTGTGTTCTGCTCATATACTTGCCCACAACTCTTTCAGACACATCATCCAGCACTTACTCAAGCTATGACTGCCCTACAATAGGCAATGGAGCTAGGCTACTTGCCAGTGAAAAGCTGAGACTCCCCTACTTAGCTACAGCCATAGTAGGGGCTGACTTAGTTGGAGCTACTTGCTAAGCACCTCAGTCATCTGGACTTGCAATGAAGAGACAAAATGGGTTGGTTGCCTTAAGCGACTCTATCCTGCCAATAGAATTGTCATATATATGTATATGTGTATATATATATATATATATATATATATATATATATATATATATATATATATATACATATATATATTTATATACGTAGTACAGGTCAACCTTTCTCAGTAGATTTGACTCTGCAAAGCCCCTGGTCTGTCCTACTTCCAGTGGTAGGCAACATAGTTTATGTCTCATTCTGCTTGCTTTAAAAAGAATGGGTCACACCAGAGAACTGTGGCAGGTATAAGGTTGTTTTCAGAACAACAATGACAACCTTCTGTTCCATATCTTTGTCCAATTAGCTACATCCCTGGCTGAAGTCAGGTGCATGTTCCCTGTGCATAAGTTAACATACCTACACAAAATTATAGCTCTGATGCATAGGTGGTTACATCAGCTAGCATGCAGGCACCCTGGGATGATTCAGTATTTCACCAGCACATGACTGTTACCTGCAAAACTCAACACTGAATGCCCTGGGCATATTATTCTACTTACCACCACAGCAACATAATACAGAAGCATCATACAGAAACCTATATATGTTTTTCTGTATTCTCTCTGACAAAGACCTGCCAGTAGTAACAAAAGTTCCTTAAAAATAGCAAAATAAAATGTGCAATAAATGATAAAAAAAAACAGTGACAACAAAAAGAAAAAAGAAAAAGAGGAAAATACAATGGCAGCCACTTACAACATAATTCAGGATGTTGTTGCCTAGCATCTGTTTCCAGATCTTCAGGGTGGTGGCATCACAGGTCATCATTAGGATGCCTGAACTGTTTCCCCTGACCTGATATTTTCTGTGACTCTGATCAACACCTCAGCCAGGTCATGCCAGCTATCAGCTTTTCTAGATGGGTCATCATAAGTCCTAATTAGTCTCTTCATGAACTGTCTGTGCATGAAATAAAACATGGTTTTGCTTTCCTTAATATATGAGGCAAGTACTTTCTTCTGGGTGCTAGCAGATGTAGCCATTGCTGAATAAATACATAGACCTATCACAACAGAAAACCAAACACATAAACACACAAAAACATACTCGGAGGCTCTAAATAAAAATCTGCCCAAGCAGCAGAGACCTCCAAAGCAGACATCCAAGCAACCGCTACCCCACAACAATACCCACGTATCACATAGTTCACAAAGTCAGTGTGCCACACAGTCACAGCCCTTAAGGCT
Source organism: Protopterus annectens (assembly GCF_019279795.1). Classification (NCBI taxonomy): domain Eukaryota; kingdom Metazoa; phylum Chordata; order Ceratodontiformes; family Protopteridae; genus Protopterus; species Protopterus annectens. The sequence continues at coordinate 1,204,882,737 of NC_056728.1, forward strand.
AAACAACACACCTAATACACTTGTAATAGGTGACTCTATTGTCAGAGACACTGACGTCCCACTCACCAGGCTGAACAAGGAGAAGGTCACTGTAGGCTGCCTGTCGGGTGCCAGGATCCGCCACATAACACAAGCACTCAGGTCACTCCAAAGCAAGTACAAATATGACTCCGTCATTGTCCATGCTGGTGTGAATGACCTGAGATGTACCTCCCTGGACTACATGAAAAGAGACATAGAGGAGCTCTCTGATCATGTAGCCCAGGTCGGTATGACCCTGACCTTGAGTAGCATCAAGGCTCCCAAGAGCACCCCAGCACTGCCAGGTTATACCATGCTTTTCGGCCCCAAAACTCAGACCGAACCATAAATGGAGGGGGAGTATCCATATTCATCAAAGATACCCACACCTCCAGGTTAGCGGCACTGCATGAAGCATCAGAGACCATCCATGTGCAACTAACAGTGGGCAAAACTGCCTTTTGGTTTGTAGCCTGCTACAGATCATCCTCCCAAACTCAGGAACCCCACTCAGCTTTCCTGAGAACACTGGAGAATATGAAGGTCTCTCCAAACACCATTATATTGGATGACTTCAACTACCCAAACATAGACTGGGAGCACTACTCAAGCCCCAACACCTTCACCCAATGGTTCCTAGAATTTATAAACTCAAATGCTATGGAACAACTGGTCACCACTCCCACAAGAGGGGAAAGCATATTGGACCTGATCATCACCAACATGGGGACTCTATATTCCATACCAGAGGTATACCTCTCATTGGTAAGATCTGACCATAAATTAATCTCACTGGACATCCATATCCCGTCCCCACCCCCAGCCAAGGAAACCACGGTGAAGAACTTCTCAAAAGCAAATTTCACACTTCTCAAAACCGAGGTGGAATCCTTCAAAGCCCCCAGGCCAGTGGAAAATACGACCCAAACCCCAGAATCCTTTACAAATGCTTTCTATGGACACCTACAGGAATGCATGGATCGTGCTATCCCAAATAAAACCAAGACTCATTCCTCCAAAGGCAGGAGACCTGTCTGGTGGACCCCAGTCATAAATAAGCTATACAACAGAAGGAGGAAGCTACTACATGATAGAGCAAAATCCCAAAAAGAGAAGGCATCTCTGATCAGTACTAGCAAGAAACTACGATCCCTCATAAAATCATCTAAGGCCAGCTTCGAAAGAAAAATTGCACAAGATGCTAAAGATAATCACAAGGCCTTCTTTAGTTATGTCAGGAACCTGGGTGGCAACTCCCAGATATGCTCTGAGTTAGTTCAAAATGGCAAAAAATACACTGAACCCACAGACATTGCCAACATCCTGGCAGACAGGTTCAGTGCAAACTCCCCCCCCCCTTCCTCCCAAAAGAGCAAATGTGTATCCCAACAGAGTGTAACCTCCCTGACATCACAGATGCACAGGTGAGAGCTGCTCTCTCCAAAGCAAAAAACACAGCATCAGTGGGACCGGACGGTGTCCCGGGCTGCGTCTTACACGAACTCCAGGAAGAACTGAACCCTCAAATAAAGTCACTGTTCAATCTCAGCCATACTACAGGATATGTACCCAAGGAGTGGCATACAGCAACAGTGGTCCCACTCCACAAAGGTGGTGCCACAACGGACCCCGGAAACTATCACCCTATAAGCCTGACTAGCCTGGTCTGCAAAGCTATGGAGTGTATTATCATGAAACTCATAAACAAAGACATTGGGAACCTCCAAACACTGGATCCTACCCAATTCGGCTTTGTTAAGAGCAGATCTTGCCTCTTGAACCTGGTCAACTTCTTTGAAACAGTCACCAAGGCCATAGATGAAGGGAAGGTAGTCCACACAGCCTACCTGGATCTCGCAAAAGCCTTTGACACAATACCCCACTCGGGCATCATAAATAAGCTCACCAGCTTAAATATCAACCCCTATGTCACAAGATGGGTTGCAAACTGGCTCAGGGATAGAACCCACATGGTCAGAATTGTAGGTGCCATGTCAGACTCTAAACCAGTTACAACTGGCATCCCACAAGGCTCAGTCCTGGGACCTCTCTTGTTCGGTATATATTTCTCTGAGGTACAGGCTAACATGGGAGGACTATGGCTGACCAAGTTCGCAGATGACTGCAAACTGGGTGCCATAATCGACTCGCCGACTGACACAAGCATCCTCCAAAAGGGTCTCACAGAGATGGATAACTGGTGCCAGAGCCATGGCCTAAAGCTAAATGCCAAAAAGTGCATAGTCATCCCCTTTGGGAAAAACAAAGTGCCCACAAATTACCACACAGGTGGTAATCCATTAAATCTGGAAGAAGTAATTAGGGATTTGGGGACCCAAGTAGATAGCAATCTCTCCTTTGACAATCACATTGCCAAAGTGGTTAGAAAGACCTTCTATATAGCCCACCTTATCAAGAAAGGGTTCACATCTAGATCAAGAGAGGTCATTGTGCCCCTCTACTCATCACTCATCAGGCCCATAATTGAATACAATGCCCCATTTGGTATGTACCTTACCCGACACCTGCAGCAACTGGAAAGACCCCAAACGTACCTCACCAAGAGGATCAAGGGACTCAAACAGATGCCCTATGCAGTTAGGCTAAAGAAACTCCAGCTCTACTCAGTTGCTTACCGCCTATTCAGAGGTGATCTGTGCCTGACGTATAAAGCCATGTCCAACCCAGAATTAATGGACATGCTCCACCTCAGGAAATCCAAATCTCTTAGAGCTACATGCTCCAGAGACTTAAACCTCAGCACAGAAATAAATAAGACATGCTGGAGGGACAGATTCATATCACAGAGGCTCCCCTCACTCTGGAACAAAATCCCAATCCATGTTAGGCAGAGTCCCTCAATGACCCTCTTCAAGAGAAATCTTGACGAGTGGATGGGAGATCGTAGGTTTACCCCTGGGATCTCTTCTGTGTCCCTACTAGACAGAGGCACAGTAAACTAACCTCAAAAGGGCTATATTCTGTGACCTACTATACAGAGGCACAGTCAACTAATCTAAAAGGGTGGCAAAAGCCAAACACACTCTGGCTAGGCTTAGAAATGCCCTAGGGCAGATAGCCTAGTATCAACCTATGAACCTATGAACCTATAAAAGGGAGACCCTTTCATAAGGAATAAACTGATAGCTTGTTAATCACACATATAATGTGATTTCTGAAATGCAGGTAGTGCAGTCAGTTGCTGCACAAAAGCAGATGCACATGCTGAATCAGATCACCTCTATGAGCATGTGGGCACATGAAGTCAGGCGCTTGCCTAAGCACCTAACTGTGCTTCATGTCACAAATGTACACCAGCAACATATAGCAATTCATAAGCATTCACTCTACCTGTAAATAGACTATTATGTTGTTGGATAACTATCTGTCTGACAGATAGAACTCAAGCAACTGAACAAGCAGGTGCCACCTTAAAAAGCAATAGGATGACCAGTAGCATTCCTTATGTGTCTTCTGTGCAGCAGATATTTCTTAGATCTCCAAACCACTATGTCAGATATATTGCCAAATTAATTTTTCAGTGACTACATGCTGGGCATTGTCATTCATTAAGAGTCAGATACCATGTTACTACAGTGAGGGATAAACTATGAAATCAATGGTGTATTACAAATGGGCTTAAATTAAATGTAAAAAAGGATAGCATTTTCACTTATGCTAAAAAAACTCTCAATAGCAACTTGCAATATGGACAGCACTTCATTCCAAATTATTACAGTTATCAGAGATGTCAGCACCTTCATCGACAACTCCCTGTAGCCATTGACCATTATGTAGTAATATCAATAATGAAATCCTTTTATCTAGCCCAGTTATTAGCTAAAGGCATCTCATTCACATCAAAACAAGTTATCATTCTGCTATACTCTGCCCTGATCAGACCAGTTATAGAAGACAAAATTCATTTTAGTATGTATCAATCTAAATACATCATGCAGCTAGAAAAAAAGAAAAAAACAACAGAGGATCAATGGACTAACGACTCTGTTACAACAGTTTTGAGCTCTATTAAAACTTGGGTGCAGTGATTTATGTTTAGCATTCCATGCTACTAAGGACTCGGCCCTCCTTGACCCCCTACACCTCTACAAAACAAGTGGATCCACAAACACTGGAACTTAAGGCTTGAATAGCTATCAACAAATGCATGACCCAAACTGGAGGAACAGATTTATTACACAATACTTCCCTCAGCTCTGGAATCATCTTCTGTTATATATAAAGTAGAGTGATAACCTTAATACTTTAAGGCAAGCAGTGATGATCGGATAGGCTCCTGTAAATTCATTCTGGGTCTGACAGACCCTTGTACTCTTGGAGCAAGAAGGTATCCTATGATTGCGGCTATTGGAAAGGTAATTATAGTCCATGGACTGAATCTGCCTTGTAAACTCTATGTATCTATGACACCATGAATCTATAAATGTCAACAAACTCAACCAAAGCTTCAAAGCTTTGAGACAAGTTGAGAAAGATATGCTTGTATGCAGTGATTTCATGACTAATGTGGCTTCAAAACAAATATCAGATATGAGTTATAAAAACTGTATGGTATCATGTAAATGGTCACAGTGGAGATAAGTGATGCATGCAATGGATTTTCAAAACAAATAAGAGAGAGAAACATTCAGTAAGTGAATCATACTGTTTTACTGTTGCATGACCATGAACTCACTTACTAGATTTATGTATTTTAGGAAGAGTATAAAAATCTAGTGTCTACAATCCTTAGATATCAGCTCACATTACTGAAGCTTAGAAATAACTCCTTTTCAATTGCTATATGAAAAACATGGTAAACTTCTTGTTTAAATTCTACAATGGCATAGCAAGGCAACTTGGAATAAAACAAGAGAATCAAGTAGCTATTTTAAGGTTTCACAATCGCAAACTTGTTTGTCCTCCTTTCTCCTATTCTCAGCTTTCATTATAGTAATATTTTCCTTGGACTGTATCATCTGCAAATCTGCCTGTTCTCTTCTAATAATGTTATGATCAATTTTCTTTTCTGAAGAGAATTAGCATGTTAATCCAGCAACAGTACTTATTCAAAGACTGGCACTGTGACATTATATGGAGCTTTAAAAGAAGATTGTTGAAATGTAAATGCACTAGGATATTAAGAAGATGTTTCCTGAGCATTTTTTTCTTAGAACCATATTTTCAAGTTCAGCCTATAGCAAATAACGTTAAAGTCCATCATAGACTGATATCCATATGTACAGTACATAAAACAAGAATGCAACTTAAATATTTATTCAAGTGAAAACTTATCGGGCATTAAAGGACTAATAAGAATTGTTAACAGTAGTTCAGAAAATTCATTAGCAGAATCTTATAACCTATATTTGAACACATCTGCTAAGCAAAAATTGCTTACATATCTGAATTTTTTCTGGTCTGTTCCATTTTGTTCTATCTTTTCTGGCTCTAAAGAGGTCAAAGCAGAGAATGAAACATTAAACTGTAATATGGATAATGTAGTATCACATATCACAGAATATGTTTCAGTATCTAGTTTTCTACTTGATGATCTTGTAAACATAGCTAAGGAAGCCAGACAGAGAAGAATATGAGGTATGAAGATTAGACCTTGGATATTACTAGACCTTAAGGAATAAACAGAACACATATCGTCCTAATCCCCTTTCCACAATAAAACACACTACACCAACATAGCATATGACGAAGCTTTATTCAACAACATTCTTTAATTTTTATTTTATTTATTTTATTTTACATTTGTTAACCGGGCTAGTCTGACTGGATATATTTCCATTTTCAGCAGAGGCCCGGGGAGAAAAGCTCCACAAAAACATAGTAACTATTACATACGATGCAATAAAGAGCAGCATAAAAAATATATTGTATCAGGAAAATATTATACAAAGAATCAAACTTATTGTAGTCACAATTAACAGTTGTACAATAGTGTACTCATCGTTCTTGGAAGCAAAACACAGGCATAACTTATTTAGCATAATCAAACATCATAAGAAAGAGAAAAGGGTATTTAAAGACAGCTATGTAAGTAGATTAGATATTTCTTGAAGTCCTCAGTAAACTGAGTAATATAATCAGGAAGGAGAAGGATAGAGGAGGGGTAAGTGATAGAATAGTGAGGAAATAAAATAGAAGGTAGCAGAGGTCACAGAGATGAAGGGGAAGTGGGAATAGCTGAATACATGGGTTCAGTCTGGGTTAAGGCAGGGGCATAGCCAATGTTTTGTAAGGTGGAGTCTGAGTTTTTGTTTGAAAACTTTGTTTGAAAATTCTGTTGACAAAGATTCTGCTAATGAATTTTCTTTAATCATAGAATGAATTGATCAATTATAAAACATATTAATCACAATATGAACATAACTTCTACATAACAATTTAACAGCAGCAGCATCTCCCACTCACCTCTCTCCCACCACAAAATAAAGCAGCATTACCCCAGCCACTCACTTACTCTGACTTTACCAGAATCAGTGTGCCACCGCTCGCTTCCATTCCCAACCAACCACCTTGTAAAATCTTGCACATAACACAAGAGAGGGAACTGAAGATGAACATGCCAATCCCTCTTTTCTGCCCATCAGCCTGACCAAGGCTGTTCTCTCTCAGATACAACAACACTTTTACTAAACCATCCAAAAATGAAGCTGGGTGTCCATTGAAAATATCCAATTCCAACTCACTCAGGTGTACTCCATTCTTCCTAAACTACCCTGGATCTCTATCATTGAAGTTCCTATGATCACTAGTGAGAATACCCAAGTTTCTCAATTGCCTTGATCACCTAAAATGAACAAAATGCCGGGGACATTCAAGATCTATAAAACTGCCCACTTTCTTCCAAACCAAAAGTGGTGCAACTTCAGACCACGCAATACTCATGCTGGGAAACCTACTGCCTAAACTAGTCACGTCCTTCAGCACCCTACACAGCAACTGCCATTTTGGAAAGACACCTACATCATTACCTGCTAAATGAACCACTAATACATGTGGAATCCCAAACTAAAAGAATATGTCTGCAAACTCAACCTTGAGCTGATGCCACCTGAGGCCTCTGATACCATGCCAAAAATCACTCCACCTATAACTCTGCAACCCCAGCTCGCATCCATCCAGCTTAATCACAGCACATTTTGCCACCCAATAAATATAGGAAGTACCCAAAATGATGACAGGTTTACCTAAAAATGTTTTTACTGACTACTACCAAATAACAAACCATCTAATATAAGATAAAAAGGCACCTGAAGACCAATGTCCCACCCTCTTAATAACTTCCACTGACTTACCTTCTCTTGCCAAATCTGCTGCCCTTCCAGTACAAAATGAATGGGTGGAAAACCTCTCTCCCTGAAGGCCTAGACACTGAAAAGTCTTCCTTATCACACACAAAATCTGATTGTCTGCTATCACTCTTCCTCCCCATGACCAGAAAGCCAAATCCTGTGAACTCCTCTCAAGTGATAGCTGTAATCTTCCATCCACAACACCAGACACATCAACTCATCCCTATCCATCCTCAAAACAATCTGCATGCCCTTATCAATCTGGTCTGTTTTTGACTTCCACAACCATATCTCCACTGACATAGGAAATATCACATGCTGCCATACCAGCAACCCCAGCAACTCATTCACACTGAGAGCTCCACTACACATACATATTGACAATGTCACTCAAAAATTATAATCCATGATGTCCCCTTTCAGTGACCTCAAGTCCCTCAACAAAACCTTAAGAGCCTGTTTAGCCATTGGCCAGTGCCTGTGAGCCCTCCTTACAGCAGCCATATGCCACCCATTTAACATTCGAGCTACTGCCCATGACTTCATCAAGTCCTGCAACCCTGCCATCTGCACAAATATGTCAGTGGCAGCCAAATCCACCTTACCTGACTGAACCACCCTCCCCTTAATCCAAGCCTGAGCTAAATATTGCAGTGGCAGCTTTTCTGACCAAACTCCCTCTTCCTCCAGCAAATGCAAAACAGATTAATAAAACTCAGATAATGCCCTACCATACATCTTCCTCGTCAGGGCCACTCATGACTTCTGAATCAGCCATCCCATCACTTCAGTCCAATCTGTTACACCTCTTCTGGCAACATGATTGGTTCACCCTCCTCCTCTGGGACCAATTGCCAAAACCTGGGAAATTGAAAACAAGAAAGGCTGTCAGCAGTCACATTCTTAGAACCTGGCAAGTATACACCTGCAAAAGAAAAGAATTATCAACAAACTCTGTAAACCAAATTTCCATAAAACTAACAAAAGCAATCAGGATTTTGCTGTCTTTGACTGTAACGCCTGTACCACTGTGATATTGTCAGAATTAAAAATCACCTCTTAACATGCAGCTGCTCTTGCCACACCAGTGAAGCCACCCAAATAGGCATCAGTTCCAAGAAGGCCACATCCTTCCACCTCTTATCCTCTTAAACATCTGGCCAATGACCTGCAAACCATTCCCTGCTAAAATACGCTCCCATCCCAATACCCCCTGCTGCATCTGTAAACAACTGCAAATCCTCCTGACCAACCCAATCCACCTGCCAAAAAAAATGCAATTAAACTGATCCAAAAAGGACAACCACAATGCTAAACCTACACAAACAAGTTTGTCAGTCCTTACCCAATGGTGTTTGCTTCTCTACCCTTTTAACAAAAATGCAACTGACCTCTGAAATGCATGACTGGGATGAATTGCTCAGCATGCAGAGTTCAATAGTCCTAAAATATCCATGCCATTCCTAATCTGCACTGTGTTCCTGTCCATCACCGAAGTAATCTTTTCTTTCAACCACTCTGTCTTCTCAACTGGAAGGCAAAACAACCCTGCCCCAAGTCCACGAACAAACCTAGAAAACACAATGCCTTGGCAGGGCCCTCTAACTTCTGTGTAGCCAACAGAACACCCAGCTCTTGACACATTGCCAGAAAAGCCTGCATACCCTCCAGCACCCCTACAAACCTTTCACCTATCAACAAAACATTGTCCAAATAATGTACAGTCTTCTGAAAGCCTACTCTTTGCTGCCAAATCCAATGAAGTGTGGTGCTGAACTTCTCAAATGTGGCACAAGCCACTGAACACCCCATTGGCATAGTCTTATCAAAATAAAATTTATTGTCAACCACCATGCCCAACAAAGGCCACTCTTCTTCCCACACTGGCAGCAATCAGAATGCCAATTCACTATCGACCTTACCTACCATGGATATTTAAACCTCCTAATGATAGTCACCGCTTCATCCAGTGAAGAATACCTAACCTTTGAATCCCCTTTGGAAATGAGATCATTAACTGAAATCCCTTCTGGATAGGAAAAATGGTGAATCAACCAGAATTCACCAGGTGACTTTTTAGGGACCAGTCCCAATGGTGACACTTTAAATTTGTCCAAAGGAGGGTAATCAAAGGGACCAAATAGCTTGCCTGCCTGTAGCTCCTTCTCCACCAAACCTTCCAATACTTCTTCCATCCCCTGCACAGAATGTAAATTCTTGCAAACTGAGCTATCCCTACAAACCCCAGACTTAATTGAACACCCCGAGGAAAACCCCCTTATCAACTATGCTACAACCTTCAAATTTGGAGAATGACTCAGCATGTGAGTCAATAACTGCATATTAATGGGTGAATGTGAAACCCAGTTTGCCCCTCTGTCACTGAAAAGACAAGCCTCCCCTCTGCCCTTGAAAATTGCCTCACCCAGAAAACCCCTGTAAACCTTGAGGCAGAGGAGATAATGATCCTCTATCAGTTATAAAAGAACCCGCATTGACCAAATTCCCTTCCCAACAGCCACACTGGGATGCTGGATGCAAACAAATGTTGAGAATCTGCATGCTGCCCACGTGCAGCATTCTGTATTGAATGCTCAGCCCACTCCAGCCACTTTTTCACATAACTTATCCCACCTAGGGAAGCCCCACAAAATTTCCATCAAGGTGGCCAGTCAAATGTCAGGGTGCCTAATTTCCCATCTCAATTACTGATCCACCACTTTCCATTTTCAGAACAGCTGACCAAACCACATCCAAGCATTCCCTACAAGTAACCTTTGTGCCTCACAAATCATGAGGAAATAAGTTAAAAGTGGTAAGGCCAACAAATTATTCTGGTCTAGCCAAACTGTCATGTAATACACAAAACTCAGTACCCAATTCTCCCACATCCTAGCTCAAAGCTTTCTGACTCTCCTCCATCTCAATGCTGCTAAAGCCTCCAATAGATCTTTATTTGCTGCCTCAGATTCCAACAAATGCTGTACCCCTTCTGCATTAATTAATTCAAATATATCAATATACACACCTTTCCAGATCTTCTCTTTAACCAATGCAGGAGTATGTTGGGTCAAAAAGAGCCTCTCTTCTGCATTGACCAAAGCCTGCGTATCTAACCAATTCCTGGGTTGCATTCCAAAATCAGAACCCACTTCTTGCTGAGATGACAGGGCCCTATACAAACTCAACCCCAGACTCCCTATCAAGGACCTGAAGCTAATTCTCCCAACCAAATCTTCCCTCTGCACATGCCCAGCCTCTCTAAGGAACATCTTATCCACCACGCCACCTGCAATCTCTCCATTATTATGTACTGTTTCCCTCCTTCACTCCCCAGCCAACTACCCCCAGGCCCTGGGAAGTCTGCAGTACCTCAGTCTAATCCTGATAAGATATCATTACCTGAACAGGTATCGGAAGCTGTTCCACCAGCCAGAACATACTCTGTGGCACTAACAGTTGACTTGCGAGTTCACTTCCCCTGTGCCAGCAAATTGATCTTTGATACTTTTGCTCACCTTTTCTTTTTGACATGATGGACACATCCACAGTATGAGACTCTGTCACTGGCAGTTCTCAGAAAACTCCTCAGCTTGAATACAATATCACTGCCAATCTCTGCTTCAGACTCTGAGATCCATGCCATCTGTCAAAAAAAGAAAGAAAGAAAAAGTAACTTTAACCACTATGAGAAAAAAATGCATTATACCTCCTATGTAGCAAAATTACAGTCACTGTGCTGCCTATACCACTTACCAGACAGAGTCAACACACTCTCCGTCTTGATGTTTATACATTTTTTGTTGTCTCCTTCGGCTTTTCCCAGTTAGGGGTCACCACAGCGGAACTCCGGTCCGCTAATGATTGGCAGTAGATTTTTACATGCCGACTTGCCAGCTCTGACGCACAAACTTCAACGAAGATATGCCCATTTACGCATGTCTCCACACAGAAAACACTCTAGCTGAAAATTGAACAGGACAACGTCTTACTGTGAGGTGACAATGCTGCCGATGTTTATGCATTGATATTCATATTATTACATTTTATTAAAACCTACATTAATAGCCATAGCATTCTATACCCTGTCCCTTTAATTATAATGAAAAACAACTCCCTAAGCAAAACAGCTTACCAAAGCAGGTACACTTCGTTTCATGCCCCTCAAGGTCAGGATTCCAAATCAGTGATAAACCAAATCAGACCCTGTACCATTAAAATTACAAAACCCAACCTTAACCTCTGTACCACCTGCCAAGCAGAAAATAGAAGATATATTTACCAAACACTACCATAAGACATAACCAATCAGGGACAAATCTCAATAGAATCAGAGACAAATTCAGAAATAATCAGGGATGCTCAGGTACATATTAAAAACATTAGCACTATTAACTTCAGACAATGACAGAATAAGAAAATGTGAATTAATATACATTTTCTGAGGTAAAGGAAGTCTATAACTCTAATTGCTATCATTATTTAAGTGCAGATCACAAATGTTTCTCCAACAGCCACAAGTCTTAAGAGGGATTAAGACAGATAGACCTAAAGGTTGAATCAAAATCAGAGACATCCCTGAAAATGCGAGACATTTGAAAGGTATGAGCACTATGGGTTCAGGCACCTAGCCAGCATGACATTTCCCTGTGGTACATTTGGTTGGGGACACATGGCTGAAATGACATTCAGCTGCAGAGAAATATGGCATTTTGTGAATTCCCTGGGGACAAAGAGAGGCACATGCTACCTTGCCCACAGCTTTAATAACTAAGTGCAAGGGGGAGAAGAACTAATGAGTGTTATGCTTAGTGTACAGCACATGATTATGTAACTGCAACATGTAGATGTGTGCTACAGCATGGAGAATGTCCTGCATGCAACTGTAGTCACATTTAGGCTCCAGTATACATTTTATGTAATGTTCTCTAGATAGTGTGAAAGGGGTAGTGGTTCACACACATCACTTATAAAGGTGCTGCCAACTGTGCACTGCAGTTTTACTGCCACTGACATGCCCACCTGCCAGTCTGCTGCTGATGCCTGCCATACTGCCTGCTGTCTCATGTTGCCTTGCTGGCCATGGACATTATTTTTCCCCTGTACATTTGGTTATTAAAGTTGTGGGCATGGCACCGCATTCTTCTGCTTGTCCACAGAGAATTCACAACAGCCATATATCTCTACAGCTGAATTTCATTTCAGCCATGTGTCTCCAGCCAAATGTTTCACAGGGAAATGTCACACTGGCTAGGTGCCTGAACCCTGCCTAATCACAGAAAAGCATCCAAAAAGTGGACCACATGCCTATATATCAATGAGCCTGCCTCCTGCACCCTCTGTCATGATGGTTAATGCCACACCGCACACGCACAGCAGGCAACTCTTATTTGCAGGCACCTTGGGGCTCACAAACACCTCCTCTTCACTTGGAAATCATCCCAGCAGTAAAAAACAGAGATTTACTAAACCACCACCACCAATGATGATAAAAAGAGGGCTAAAGGTCACCACAGAACTGGATAACCATGCCACAATATTCACAAACATGAGTCACAGATGTCTTGTGGCCAATGAGTAGGCCTAGACACACAAAACACAAAAAAAGGAGTGTAATAGAAAACCAAATCCTAGCCCTTTTTCTAAATGAGGAGGACTTATCTACAAAACAAAAGAAATACCAAAACATCTGATCCAGCGATAACAAGTCACACCAAATTACACTAGAAAAGCCTGCAAAGCAATAAACCACACCACATCTCCCTACAAACAAGATGAAATATATACCAAACTCATGCCCCAACTGCAAATGAAGCACCATGCATATGCAACTTAAAATCACTTCCACAATACATATCAGCATTAACCCAAGGCCTACCTGTACTCAAAAGTACCAACTGGTCATCACAGACTTAATACTTGCAACAGCACATCAATGCCTAAATTTGATCTCCCCACTACACTAACTCCTCCTTACACTTACCTCATTTCCACTCTAACACCCTTCCCCTTAATCTTAAGCCTTCTTTGCCTTATTCCTACAGCACAATCCTTCCTCTATTCACCATTCAATATATCTACTTTCTCCCACCATAAACACATAAAGTGTCACTGGACAAATTAGTTTGTACCAAACTACATTTGTTTTTCCCAATGAGAAAGTGATTCACTATAGTAATAATGACTGCCAGAACTTTCTATGATGGTTCAGTCACAGCTGCAATACATTACTAATTAGGATGGCTCTTCAGTGCATAGACATCACCAAGAGTGACATCATCATCATGAATGATATCTAAAGGAGTGTTATTATCAGGTATGGCATCACCAGAAGCAGGTAAAATACCATCAGTAGTGGTCTTGGGGTTGCTCTTTGCTCTCATATAATGGAGTTCTATTAAACAAATAGCTCGACTTGAATATCAATTTTCATTTCTGTTTGCACTTATGACTACAATGATCCAGCAGAGTTGGCTTTGCAATGCGTTACATATCCATGTATTATTATACAGTCAATGACATACATTTGATTTCCAGCAGGAAAATTTTATTACCCAATGTTAAGCTCATTTGAATACATGGAGTCAAGAAAAAAATGGTGGAACAAAAATCATTATTTAATATAGCTAAGCAAGAAATATCCATGTCTTAATATTTTATAGGGAAAACACTGTTTCACTGCATATTTGCTATATGATGTACTTCAGAAATTGCTTCCTTATTTTTGGACTGTGTATTTAATTCTGTCTCCTTACCCTTACGATTTTATGTATACTTAAAGATTATTTTTCCCTTTAGACAGCAGATTAATTTCACTTTTCATTACATCATCAGTAGCATACTCTGTGACTTCTATTGCTAGTGTTTAGCTACTGTGAATGTGTATCCTGCCATTTGCTACCATCTTATCAATGAGTTCAAGGTACACAATTGCACTGTCCTGTTCTATGTTAGGTAAAAAGAGGTTAAGTGCAACTGCCACAGCACCAGAATCCTTGTCTTTCAACTTTGAGTTATATTGGATATCAGATCCCATAGTGTTGTTGTTTGTCTTTCAACTTTTTTCTGGTAAGGGGTCGCCACAGCAGAACTCTGGTCCGCTAATGATTGGCAGTAGATTTTTACGAAATGCCGAGGTGCCAGCTCGACGCCCAACCTTCAACGAAGGCATGCCCATTTACGTACGCATGTCTTTCGAATGCTATCCAACTGCGGGGAAGACATGCAGATTCCACACAGAAGACATTCCCAAGCCACGCTGAGAATCAAACGGGAGAACCTCTTGCTGTGAGGTAACAATGCTACTGCCATACCACCGCGGCATGTTCATCAGATCCCATAGTGTGATTAAAATAATTCTGCCTCTTAGAGATATCAGAGCAATGGCTCTGATATCTGAGACATATTTTGTGTTATTTTTATACATTTGTTAACCAAGTAAGCCCACTGGATATGTGTCTTTTTTTTTTTTCAGGGGAAACCCACAAGCACTATCTGGTCAAGTGACTTACTGATAGTCATAGAGTAGGTGGAAGGAATCAAACATTTGTTAACCAAGTAAGCCCACTGGATATGTGTCTTTTTTTCAGGGAAAACCCACAAGCACCATCTGGTCAAGTGACTTACTGATAGTCACAGAGTAGGTGGAAGGAATCAAACCTTGTACCAGTGACTACATAATGCATCTTATTATCATCCCAGAACCTTAATCCTCTGTGCTAACTGTCAAACAAATTAGGTAAACTCATATACATCTGTAAGCAGGAAATGCTTGCAGCACTGTAACCTGAACATTATATCTAACAACATAAACATAGAACTGCATCAGAAGTGCATAGTGAGGCTGCAGGTCTTAAGGTGTTGGCAAACCTTACAGTCCGTGGCAGGTTTTTGTGCAAATGATGCCACATACCTAAAGTACCTGAAAGTGTATAGTAACACTCAGTGAACTGCAAACAGACATTAGAACTGCATTATATTGTATGTGTTAATAAGTAAGGATCACAAAACTTTCTAAACATCCACAGCTAGCAGTATGTGAGGGTCAGACAAATGCCTAATTACTAGCAGCAAGTGAGGGTCACATAAATACCCAATCACCCATAGCTAG
Organism: Protopterus annectens; assembly: GCF_019279795.1. Lineage (NCBI taxonomy): Eukaryota > Metazoa > Chordata > Ceratodontiformes > Protopteridae > Protopterus > Protopterus annectens. The sequence continues at coordinate 1,204,898,178 of NC_056728.1, forward strand.
CAGGAAAGTGAGGGTTACATAAATGTCCAATCATCCATACCTAGCAATAAGTGAAGGCCACATAAATGTCCAGTCAACCATAGCTAGCAACAAGTGAGGATCAAATAACTACCCAATTACCTATAACTAGCAGCAAGTGATGGTCTCATAACTACCCAAACAACTATAGCTAACAGTAAGTGAGGCCACATAAATGTCTAGTCAACCATAGCTAGCAACAAGTGATTATCACATAACTACCCAATCACCCATAACTAGCAGTAAGTGAGGGTCATATAACTACTGAATCATCCATAGCTAGTAGTGAAACACACTGAGCATTTGGCTTTCTCACAAGTTGCCTGTGATGTAGTGAATCTTGCGGTATGTATATTAAACATATATGCAATGATATGCCACACAATGAATATAATTATATTGTAGTTGCATGTATAGATCCACGCTTCTTAGATGTCCAGATATCAAACCACTGTTAATGATCATGTTACTTGTGGCATGACACTTCAGAAATGCCAAGAATTCCTCATCACTGACAAGTCTAATTAACACTACTGGCCCCTTCTGGTCTGCCTGTATTGTGACTGGACAGTTTGTGCCTTATTCTTTTTGAGTCTGTCTCACTCATAAATAAGGACTTAATGGCATGTCCATAATGTGGCCATGCCTCCTCTCAATGTGGCTATATTCATTCATGCTGTTCCCAGAGTTAATAACATCTGCGATACAGGCATCAAAGGGTAGCATTCCATCATACACAACTACAATACCATATTTCGGCACACATCTATCAGAAATTCTACCATCACTTTTCATTTCTGAACTAACTAAATCTATTATATTACATCTCATGTACGTTACTGAATGATATCATCCTAACATTATGTATATTCATTAAATCCACTATCACCCAACAATAGGTATGGAAAATGATGTATCTATTTTCTGATGATGGAAGAGAGAAAAGAATTGATATTGACTAAGGACAAGAATGCATGCAGAATAATGTTGAAGAGGAAGAATAAGGTTTAAGGGAATGCTGGAAATTGTCAAGTTATAAAATGTTAGAATGAATACTTGTTAAAAAGAAAGAACACATACATGTAATGTATAATACTTAAATATGGCATCTTAATATGATTTGTTAAGGTAAATGTGTGGACACATGTTTAAGTGATAATTTAATCATCATCTTCCCTTAGCTGTTTCCATTAGGGGTCGCCACAGCGGATCACCTGTTTCCATGTCTTCCTGTCCTCTGCATCTTGCTCTGTCACACCAACCACCTGCATGTCCTCTCTCACCACATCCATAAACCTTATCTTAGGCCTTCCTCTTTTCCTGTTACCTGGCAGCTTCATCCTTAGCATCTTTTTCCCAATATACTCTGCATCCCTGCTCAGCACATGTCCAAAACAACGTAATCTTGCCTCTCTGGTTTTGTCTCCAAACCTTCCAACCTGGGCTGACCCTCTAATATACTTATTCCTAATCCTGTCCACCCTCGTCACACCAGTGCAAATCTTAACATCTTTAACTCTGCCACATCCAGCTCAAACTCCTGCCTTTTTGTCAGTGCCACTGTCTCCAACCCATATAACATAGCTGGTCTCACTACCCTCTTGTAGACCTTCCCTTTCACTCTTACAGGTACTCGTCTGTCACAAATCACTCCTGACACTCTTCTCCACCCACTCCATCCTGCCTGTACTCTCTTTTTCACCTCTCTTCCACACTCACCGTTACTCTGAACTATTGATCCCAAGTATTTAAACTCATCCACCTTTGCCACCTCTACTCCTTGCATCCTCACCATTCCTCTATCCTCCCTCTCATTCACACACATATATTCTGTCTTAGTCCTGCTGACCTTCATTCCTCTTCTCTCTAGAGCATATCTCCATCTCTCCAAGGTCTCCTCCGCCTGTTCCCTACTCTCACTACAGATCACGATGTCATCTGCAAACATCATAGTTCACTGGGACTCCTGTCTGATCTCGTCTGTCAACCTGTCCATCACCATTGCAAATAAGAAAGGGCTCAGTTAGTGATAATTTAATAAAGGTATTTAAAAAAAAGAATTTGACATTTTCCTTATTAATGGTATTAGAATGACAGGGCATCGTAAACTATTTGAAATAAGGTTTACCAGACCATTTTCAAACAACCCAAACACAAGCAGGAATTCTGAGATATTAAATATTTGCAGATTTATGTTTGATGCCTTTGTATGCCTACAGGTTACATTCCTTTTACATCTAGAAAAGTGCAGTTAAACTGTAAAAAACATTTGGGTCCCGAAAGGCTCAGGAAAACAGTGCATCTATCACTCTAAAAACGTGACTCGAACAGTCCGTGAGATGCAACTACAACCAAAACACCTGGGTGACAACAAGTGTCCTAAGGTTGTTGCGATGACATTATGAAGGCAGAATGACAATGTACTCGGTGGGAAATGACAGGCGTAACTGTACACTATAAAAGGAACAGTCTGAAAACTTAATGCTGTAAGAACGAGATTAATTCAAAATGCAAGCAAGCACCTCCTTTCTGTAGAACATATCCAAGCTGTCACAAAGGAAGGACTCACGACGCACAGTAAAATTGTTTTTTTTTTCTTTTTTAATGAACGAGCTGAGAGGTACAGTTAGGAAACGCAGAGGCTGGTTTTGAATACGTGTTTATCATCACAATTCGAAACAACTCTATCGATTGCCCAGATTCCCTGAAGTGTAATCTTATTTGGGAAACACGTTAAGGCTACATCAGTCGTTTAATGACTGCTTCGAATTAAATCCAACAGGCTATATTACATATTTATGGCCACCTCTGTAGTAACCACCTAATCAGTGGGTCCCACACCTGTGCCAAACGACGGGTGCTCAGTGTCCTAAGGACCTGGGGGCTTGCAGGGATGCCAGGTGGTTTTAGAGGGACCAACATTTGGTAGCTACATCACCACATCTGTCTGGGGAAAACTCAGACATGTAGCTTCAGTGACCTATCAGTGTTACAGAAGGAGGAGGAGGTTCTGGGCTGCTCAGAGTAATCCAGCCCAGGAGGCATTCCTCTCAGTAGCTGCTTCAGTCTCCATCCTTCTTCTGCCTCACTCCAGCTCGGACCCCTCCCATCATTCCCTATCTCCCTCTGAGGGCTTGTGGACCCCCTATTCAAAAGTAGTAGTAATTCTGTGCTTCACCTGAGCTGCTCCAACAGGAATTGACGAAATAACATTCTTTGGATTTAGCGTTTTTCTTCACAAATTCAACAGCTTGATTCTGAAGCATCTTAACAAGACTGAAACAGGTAGACCAGGAAAATGTGTGTACCATTTTGTGTCAGTGAGTGTGTCTTCCTGACTTTTGTGCCATGCGCTAGATTTGAGACATAATTGTGTCACAACCTGCATCATTTAATTGTCGTGTATTCTGGTATATAATTTGTGGTTATTTGTGTTTGGTGGAATAATGCTTTTGTACAGTCCGCACTTGGGAGGCTTTTGATGGGCTGAAGTGGGTACATTCACATTTTTACTCACCTAAATGGGGTACAGATACAGGTTTATTAAGTGAAATCTGTAGAAGAAAGTGTCCTGCTCTGCACTTATTTCACTTAACTAGCTGGCGATGATCGCCCTTTCATTGAATCATATCACACTCGCTCTTTATTGGGAGGCGTAGGTTTGGGGAAAGACGGAGAAATATTCAGTGTTATAATAAACTAAGCTTGTTTCCAGAGTGTATTACGCTGGTGATGTAGCGGACAAAGGGTCCCTCCAGTCACAACACCGATCGAATTCCTTACTAAAAATCTTTCTTAGATAAAAAGAGGCAACTCACATTGTACACAGAATGGGGTGGCATTATTAATCTGGAAGCGTCTGCTGTCACTTTGCAATAACTAAGGCATCGCTGGCATTTAAAAGTCGATACACCTACAAGTTGTGTTGTTTTAACAACTAATGGCAAGGCAACAAAACTATGATAGATTGTACCAGAATGTGTCCAAAAGGGTAAATTAGCGGCTGAAATCATCAGTGAAGAGTTATAGAGAATTTACCGAATGCTACGATCGAGTTTGCATCATCATCATCATCATCATCTTCATCATTGTCGTTATTATTATTAATAATTTCTGTTTTACTCTTTCGTGATGTTAAGTCTCGTCACATTTCAAGTTCCAAATTTTACAGGGATTTATTGGCTTTACTCCAAATAGGCAGTGGTGGTCAAAAGAAAAGTTTGATAAAACATAAAATTGCTGATAAATAGCGTTGATTCAGGCATGCACTAATATTTTTGCTTGCATTGCAGCGCACAATATAATAATCTGGCTGACATGGATATGTTAATGAGAGGCTTGTCAAAGGCTAAAGATGGGGTTGTGGCAGCAGCAGAAAAAACTAAACAGGGAGTGGCAGAAGCAGCAGGCAAGACAAAAGAGGGAATGCTATATATGGGTAAGTAGAAGGCGAATGACTATGTTAAAATGTTTTTTTCCTGCCTTGAATATATGACAAAATAACATACTTTCTAGGTGATTGTCACATACAAAACACAGACCTTTATTTGTTGATGCATATGTTCAGAATGCCAGGGCATCAAGTAAAAGAAAACATGACTGTATTTGCAAAAGTGGCATTTATGTAAAAAAGCATACTAACTTAAATATAACACATCAAACGACTACTAAGACATTGTGACAGACAGGTGTTCCATCCAAAACTGAATCTTCAACTTCGGAAGCTCTTTAGCCTTCTGGATAGGATCCAGCTTTGTGAGATCGTGATATATATGATATTAGCTTAATAACAAATACATGACATCGCATTGCATTCTTGAATACAGAGTAAGGGAGAGGAATCATGTAACAGGAGAAAACATAATGATAGGAGTGCCTACCACAGCAAATGAAAGGTAGCCACAGGTACAGCACAGCTATTTAAAATAGCTTTGACAGTATTATTCTATATCTGAGCAGCAGCTGGAATCACTTGCTTTGCCAGTGACCAAAGCTCATAAACAGTTAGTCTTCTTTAGTTACAGGAAGAATTAAGTGCCATTTGTAATTAATCCAGGTTCCCCAGTAGTCTACAGAAAGACGCGGTAATGTTTAAAAATGAATATTCACAGAACAAGTTGTGTCAAAATGTCAAAAGTGACAAGAGCGAAGTGTTTTCGAATGCCCATAGCTGACACAAAAGTTTTCTAGGATCATGATAACAGGAAAAGAGGGTAATCTGCAAATCTCCTGCTATCTTCAGTTCAGTCTGCAGTGAAGATGAATGTGGTAGAGAAGACATATTTTCTTATTCGTGTGGTTATTTCTTTCTTTCTTTATTTATGAGTTATTTGCTTTCATTTATTTATGTCACAAAAATATACTTTTTGAAACACCTGAATTCCATTTTAGACAGCTGCTTTATATTGCAGTCAGGAGGGAATGGCTGTTTAGCTTGTTGGATGCCAACTAACTCTAGGACACTAAATTGTACTAACTAATGGCTAAACTTCTCTGGCAGTCAAATTTAATCCATTTCAAAGGAAGGGATACTAAAAATGTGGATCAACATCATCAAATAGACATGAATTAACTGGGTTTCAACAAAGCACACTTACAAGCAGACTGAAGGGTATTGTAGTAAGAAGAAGATTGTGAACTGTGTAAGAATGTGTCCAAGACCCTTCATGAATGGTTATAGTGAAATGGGCACTATTTAGAGATCAGTGAATATGCACCAGTGTCCTCCAGAGTTTGTTGTGCATTCTTTGCTCTTCAGTGTGTTTAACTTTGATACCACATAACAAAATAAACACCTTCCAGAATATACAAAGACAGTGAAGATGGGGAATTTGAGATCCAGTCTAAAAAGAGATCTGAATAAGTTGTCAAAGTGGTATGATAGAAGGCAGTTTAAATTAATTGCAAATAAAGGAAGGTTGTTACACCTGGGGAAAATAATCCAGGGACAGAAAATAGCACTTGAGTGTTGCTCAAGTCACTTTATCAAAAAGAGAGAGACCTAGAAGAAGGACAGATGATGGGACTGAATCACATGGTCAGAAAAGCAAGAAGGTAGCAGTTATGAAAAACAGGAGGTTGGTTTGTACCAAGTGAGATATAGATCTGAAGCTTGTGTTGTGGTCCCAGTTAAATTATGTCTGTAATATTTTGTGGAAGCGTAGGAGGCCTCAGAAGGATAAATAAAGCTACTAGAAGTATTACAAATACACACCATCAGGATGGTGAAGGGTATGGGCATTATATGTTGAAGTTAGAAAAATGAAGCCTGTGCTCCATTGAGGACAGAAGAAAAAGAAGGGATATAACGTGGGTAGGCAGTCAGAAATAAATCAAAAATAAGCTGAGCTAAAATATTGGCAAAGGTGCTACAAGGATTTTTGATCTTTAAAGTGATGAACAAGATACAGCCTAGATTTAAAGAAGTGCATATTCACAAGGAGGGATGTTAGCAGAATGAATAAGTTCCCAAGTTGGGAGGCCTCCAACAGGACTGCTAATGTTGTCTTGCTCCAAAGCAGTCATCGAAAAAGAAAAAAAAAATACTCCTGCAAACATTTATTTTTGCATATTTTTGCCTTCTTAAAGAGTGTTTTAGTAAGCTAAGAACAATGGTTGTTGATGGTGACATGACTTGTCAGCATGTTAGCATGGTTTCTTCAGTACTCCTTAGTCCATCTGCCTCCAGAGTCTTTTATCTTTTATCCTATATTCTTTCAAAATGGCATGGAGTAACTGGTGGAAAGAATCGTGCAGCTGCACTGTGCTGCTTGTAAAGATTAGGTGCAATAACCAATCTTTCAACAATGTGAGAGAAAATTATATTCTGAAACATCGATATGCAGGGCTTTTATCACATCTGTGAAACAACTATCTGAATCTATTTTACCTCCTTCTCTGTATGGGTAGGTGTATATCTGTCTATATTCCTCTCTCTCTCTCTCTCTCTATATATATATAGATATATATATATGGGTCCACTTTTAAATGCCAAAATGGCGAAATCTCGAGTTTTAAAAAAAGAACCCAAAACACTGAGATTTCTGTATCTCGTCATTTAAAAGTGAAAATACCCACAGATGAACTAAATTAAAGTGTTTGCAGGGTGACAAGCACCCCTGCACCACCCACACACCCCCTACTTAAATATACCAACACTGAGATCGTGCTACAGTATTGTTCTCTTCACTGTAGCATGATCTCAGAGTTGGTATATTTAAGTAGGGGGTGTGGGGGGTGCAGGTGGGCTTGCCCCCCTGCAAACATTTTATTTTAGGTGTCTGTCTTTTTTTCCCCACTTTTAAATGTCGAGATACCGAAATCTCGATGTTTTGGGTTTGTTTTTTTTTTAAATTCAAGATTTTGGCATTTAAAAGTGGACCTATATATATATATATATATATATATATATATATATATATATATGTGTGTGTGTGTGTGTGTGTATTATATATATATATTTGTATAAACATTTGTATAAATCTATATTTATCTATATATATATATATATATATATATCTATATATATATATATATATATATATATATATATATATATATATATATATATATATATATATATATATATATATATATATATGTATATATATATATAGATATGGAGTCGTATCACTTCACCTAAAGACCATTTCACTGAAACTCATTTCACTGAGAGCATATCACTGAAAGTTCATTTCACCCAAAACTCATTTCACTGACAAGTAGTACTCTAAGGCAAGTCAAAGGTATATGCCCTTTTCCCCACTGTAGTGGGATCCTGGTGTTAGTATATATAGTTGGGGGGTGTGGGGGGGTGCAGCTTTTATGTTGTCTGGTTTTGTTTTACATTATTTGGTAAAAGGCAACTAGGTGGGTGGCTACGCTCCCACACCTCCCAACTATATATACTAACACCAGAATCGCACTACAGTGGGGAAAAGGACATGTACCTTTGACTTGCCTTAGAGTACTACTTAGTGAAATGAGTTTTAGGTGAAATGAACTTTAGGTGATTTGGTCTCAATGAAATGAGAGTCAGTGAAATGGTCTTTAGGTGAAGTGATACGAATCCATATATCTATATCTATCTATCTATATATATATATATATATATATATATATATATATATATATATGGGTCTATGTAATTATACATGTGTACATGTGTGTGCGTGTGTGCATGCATGTGTTTATAATTATAGAAATGTACACATAGCTACAGATAATATATGTGCTATATGCCTATTGTATGCATGAATTATACAGTGTTAAAGTACATACTTCATTTTACAGTAAATAACCTTAACAGTCAAAGTAACTTAAGAATACTTATCAGGCAGTTTTCAGTTCGATAATTCATATCGTTCAGTTCATATATATGACAAGACAGATGTAATATATAGTCAGGGAATTTTGTGTCTGTTTATTGTTCACAGCTACTGGCTACTGTCATTATCTCTCCATGTCTAATAGCTCACTTCAGTGGTACTGAATGTCATACATGCTCATTAGCAATGCAGTTGTACTACATTTCTTCTCAGACGGAAGTTATGGTGTTTGCGGTATTACTAGACCTGCACAGCTAAACTATCAGAATTAAAGCTGCAACAGCTTTGTCACAGAGCACATGACATGGCTCTTTATGTATATGCATGTGTAATGTACACAGTATATTTGTTATATTTTATATATCACATACAAGCACATATATGGATCATGTGGATCTGTTGTGCGTGTGCATATATGTGTGTGTATTTGTGTTTGCTTGTGTGTGTGCTTGTGTCAAGTGGGTGTAAAACATGTTGTGAGTGTCTGTTATGTAACATTTATAGTATAGCTGGTTTAGGGAATGCAGTCTGTGATGAGAATCAAACCAGCAAGTCACTTCATAATCCTAGTACAGGATATTTTACGTATCTTACAAGCCAGACCTTTGTGCATTCCTTCTATCCATTTCCTCTGTGTTTTTAGCCTATTTTATGTAATTTTTTATTCAATTCTTTCCATTCCAATGTGAATGAACTTCATTTTGAGGTAGCTGAATTAGTTAGGGCGCTGCTTTTTTGATTTTTGTGGAGGGCAATGTATGTGCCCTTTGTGTGTATTATTTGTGAAGTTACCATTTTTTTATCTCAAAGTGAATGGGATATACCCCCTACGCCCTACAATTCAGAAGCACTTTGTGAGATGCAGAAGTCTAAAACTGAAAGGTTTCAGGATCATGCTAAGCCTTTCTGCTTTATAGAGTACTCTACAGCTGAGATTTACTCTTTGCTGGGGTCTCAGCATGGAGAGTGGTCTCAAGAGGAAAGCTGTGTGCTAATACTGCAGTATAGGGGAGAGGCTAATGCTAACTGGCCATGTGTGCTCCCTCAGAAATGTTTGCAGCTCCCAATTGTCTCAGCTAAGCAATTGAAAGAATTGTTTGTTCAAGTAAAAAACAACCACTTTAAAAAATGGTGATCACCCATTCTCTCTTATGAGAGTGATCACAGTGCAGGTTAGTTCAGTGGTGATGTGAGGGGGGTTAATGTGCGTATGTGTGCATGGAAGTATGTGGGGGTGTAGGCACATGACTGATGCTACATGAATGCATTTGTCTGTGTGAGTGGGTTGTTTGAAAGTGTATGCCTACCTGAGTGGACAATCGAGGGGGAGTAGGCATGAAATTCAGATTGCATGTGTGTGTGTGTGTGTGTGTGTGTGTGTGTGTGTGTGTGTGTGTGTGTGTGCGCGCGTGTGTGAGGACTGAGCATGTTAAAGTGTGACTACATGTTTCAGTAAATGAGATGTTGTGTGGGGGTCAGAGCTGTAGCTGGCTCATTTGGCACCTCATGCAGCTACCAGATGTGGCACCTCTCAATGCTAGTGTGAGCAAAAGGAAAAGTCCTTTATGTGATCTGGTGTTACTCCCTTCTCTCTAAGGAAGAGTGCCATGTCCTATAGCCCTCACACTTTTCTGCTCACCCTAATGGTTATGTGAGGAGCAAGTTAATAAAAAAAAGTCAATTGTGTCCTTTAACACTTTGTGTCCAGAGTGGCTACTCTCTTTATCCCACCAAGCCCTACAATTCTGAGGAGCTTGTTTATTGATGATTGAATATGCATGAATGTGTGTTTTATATATATATATATATATATATATATATATATATATATATATATATATATATATATATATATATATATATATATATATATATATATATATATATATATATATATATATATATATATATATATATATATATATATATATATACATATATATATATATATATATATGTATGTATATATATATATATATATATATATATATATATATATGTATGTGTGTGTGTGTGTGTGTGTGTGTGTGTGTATGTGTGTGTGTGTGAGGTGTATGGGTGCATGTATGTTTGTGTGTGTATATATATGTGTGTGTGTGTGTGTGTGTGTGTGTGTGTGTGTGTGTGTGTGTGTGTGTGTGTGTGTGGTGCATGGGTGCATGTATGTGTGTGTGTGTGTGTGTGTGTGTGTGTGTGTGTGTGTGTGTGTGTGTGTGTGTGTGTGTGTGCACGCACGCATGCAAGCAAGCATGTGCATGGTTATTTGAATATGTAAGCATGTGTGAGTGTAGGGAGTGCCATTTTTAATAAAATGCATTGATCACTCTTGAGAACACTATCATGGTCAAACCTGACTGTGCTAGTGCTTGATTCAGAGACATGCTAATGAGTAGATAATGAAGTCTTTTTCATTGGGGCCATACTTGTCTTTGAATCATATTTTCTCACTATTTTGATAATTAATCAGCTGAATTGGGCATTCAACATGAGCTGTGAGCATTTCTTTGAGTCTTAGAGGTAGTTAGTTGATGTTTCAACTTTATTTTTTATTTTATTTGCATTGTTCTTTAAACATATGTGCAGTGCATATTGTCTTGTTTTAGATGGACTGGCATATTTTGGGGTTGGTTGTGTATTTATGATGCTGCCCCTGGTAATGAAGTGCAGTTCAAAAAAGTTTCAGCTTTACTCAATAAAACTTCTTTCCCAGTCTCCATCTGTATTAATCTGAGTAGTGACTCTAGGATGGATGCTCCTCACAGTTATTGAGTGACTGACTGCTATATGTAGCAGGACAATGACTACCACATTTCTTTTGTGTGTGCTGCAGCTTTGCTTTCCCCATTTGCACACTGTCTCTTTTGTAACTGATGGTAGAGTCTGATAATGTGCTTTGGCAGGCTCTCATTCAGACCCATAGATGATAAAATGGTCTGATATTGCTTTAATTATATGTGGCATGTATTAGTTCAACTTTTGGTAACATCTGAGGGTCTAAATCTTTGCCACTTCTTTCCAGAATCCACTACTGAGCCATAATCTTTTGCCTGTTTGTTTTTATTTCATTTAGTAGTTTGCTTCCCTAATCATTTTAAAATATGCTTCCCCTGATCATAAAGTGTAAATCAAACGTTTCGGCTCAAATCAGTAAAATCAGTTTCCCATCTCTGTCTGTAGTTACTCCTAGATATTACCCAAGCTGATTTATTGTTGGAAACTGCAGGACCAAAACTTGTTTTCGGGCTGAATTCATTGTGAGAGTGAATTAGAGTGTAGTAGGTATACATGTAGAATATTTTTTCTATACTGATAGAAAATAATCTTGTTTTTGTACTGTAGAGGACTAACAGGCCAGATGCCAGCTGAAGACTAGTTGGAGGACTAGTGATGGTGAAATTGTAGGTAGATTTTGAATTACTGCTTCATTTAAATTTAATAGCTCATACAGTTTTTTTGAAGTAAAATACACAATTAAAGATATACGATTTGTATACTACAGTTATATTTCAAATAATTAAGGATGTTAATTTAGAGATAGAGGGATGCTGTCTTTTTTATACAAGTAAATGTATAAGTAAATATGGATCAATCTATCCACAACCCCCTTTTTTCCTCATTTTTGCACATGGGGTCAAGGTGTCACTTCAACAGTGACAATTGCCTAGACCCAAGGTTTACACCACCGGGTGGCTATCCCTGCTGTGGTAGTTCTTCCCCACACCACTCATTCACATACACACTCACACCTACAGCCAGCTAATTTACAGTGTCCAATCCACTTACTGCATGTCTGGAATGTGAGAGATAACTGGAGTACATGGAAAAAGCCCATACGAATGCAAGAAGGATATGCAGACAGAAGGCGTCTCAGCTGAAGAGCGAATTGGGAAACCTCTTGTGTGACAACACTGTCTCCTATGCTACTGCGCTACCCCAAGTAAATAAGAATTTCAGCTATTAATTAATTAATATAAATTATAAGTTAATATAGATGACAGCTAGACTCTCATGGCAGGTTCCTTCCTGATACTGAATAATGTAACTTAATTTTGTGGATGTCACAGCTTAGTTGAATCTTTAAACAGGACCATATTAGGGATGTAAGACCACCTTTCAATTTTACCCATAAATTTTATATTATGCAGCCTTAATGGCATGAATGTATTCCCTATGAAATAATACACAGCTTCTATCATAAAATGCACCTAAGAAGAAAACCGCTAGGAGTATCTCTCTCTCTCTCTCTCTCTATATATATATATATATATATATATATATATATGTTTGTCTTTTTGGCTTTTCCTGGTTAGGGGTCGCCACAGCGGAACTCCGGTCCGCTAATGATTGGCAGTAGATTTTTATGGTGCCGAGTTGCCAGCTCGACGCCCAACCTTCAATAAAGGCACGCCCATTTACACATGTCTTTCGAATGCCACTCGACCACAGGGAGGACATGCAGACTCCACACAGAAGGCACTCCAGCTGAGATTTGAACAGGAGAACCTCTTGCTGTGAGGCAACAATGCTACCGCTCACCCCCGTGGCTTACTATACATATATATATAATGCCTGGCATACAGGGCATTGTCAGACCCCACTCTGATGGACCTCCTGCCTATACACAAAACAAACAGTACCAGAATTACCCATTCTAAAGGCTTACACCCTGCCTGTGATATAAATAGGACCTGCTGGAGAGACAAGTATGTATCCCAGAGACTACCCCGTCTATGGAACAGGCTCCCCATTCATGTGAAGCAGAGTTCCTCCCTAACCAAATTCAAGTGCAACTTAAACAATTGGATGGGAACTGGAAATTCATCCCTGGTTTGGTACCTATGTCTCTGATGCAAACAGGTAACATGTAAATGGTTCATCCCCAGGCCCATGCTTACACTTACCAAAGGTGTCAGAACTTGTCAGAGATTCAGGAAACATAGCTAGACTTAAAAAAAGCCCTTGTGGTAGTTAGCCTAGTAAACACCTATGAACCTATATCAGCCACAACTGGCTGTAAGTTAAAGTCAGCCGATGAAATAAAATTGTCTGGTCTAGTTTAAGAAAATTCTAGTGATGTTGCCATTAGTTTACCATTTGCAGTACTATGACCAACGATAAATTACATAGTCAGTTGTTGTTGTTGATGTGTCTTTCAGCTTTTCCCGGTTAGGGGTCGCCACAGCGGAACTCTGGTCCGTTAATGATTGGCAGTAGATTTTTACGTGCCAAGTTGCCAGCTCTGATGCACAACCTTCAATGAAGGTACTCCCATTCACGCATGTCTCCACACAGAAGACGCTCTAGCTGAGAATCGAACAGGACAACGTCTTAGAGTGAGGCAATGCTACCGCAGCACCACCACCGCAGCTGTTAAAATAAATCTGCAAATACTTACATAGCACATTCAGTTACAAACAGAATAAGCTAGGAGAGGTTTCTTGTAAACTAGCCATCCTAATATTTGTAAGAAAATGTGCTAAAGATTTACAGCAATATAATTAGTTGTATATAAAAACTTGAAGTAAGATATTCTTATAGTGGCATCTTTATCTTCTCTGCAGATCCAAGTTGTTTTGGTATTATATTTTGTAGAAAGAAGACACAAATTAGATGCTATGTTTTCTACTGGTACAGTCCATACCAATCTAATCTATTTCGAACAGCAAGGGAATGCTGGACTGATACAAGAATGCAGTGAATTTTTAATGCCCCTTCCTACCTACATTAGTGTCTCAGTCCAAGTAAATCAAAATAAAACGGTGGTAGAGAACTGTAGATGCTCCTTTGGTTGGGTACTTTCTCACTTTAATAAAACGGGGTGACAATATCATGTTTTATACTCCTGATCTCTCTTTGTGTCCATTTAATTATCCCACAGGCCTTCTTTACTGTTTTGGTACATTCCATGCTCTTATGTCAGAAGTCCAGGATACTTGTTTACATTTGTTACTGATTTTATTTCCTCTCAGGCTGCGTACTTTTTCCATGATTATTTCTTATATACATTACATTTTATTGACTTTAAGTTAGCATATTTCAAGCCGTTCATCCAATTTTCTCAGATCCCAGTTTCATCTGCTGTCTGTTTTTCTATATCAGCCTTGTTTCATTATTTTCTGTCTGTAAGAAGATATGTCTTTCTTCCAGCCTGAATTGTTCTTTTATTGTCTAATAATAACCTACTTATCTCTTTCTTGCCTACATTGCTATTTCTGTACTTGTCCAGTCCATGCCTACAGAGCAACTTTAATTAAAGCAACTCTCCCTCACATAACTGAAGCTCATGAGTGCTCACCAAATTTTAAAAGTAAATATTTTCACCAGCAGGCAGTTCAAGATACACAATTATGACCAACAAACTCCATGGCTGTGCATGTTTTACTGCATATTAAAAAATGATAAAAAAATAACAACAGCACTAATCATTAAAAAAATTAAAAAAAAAAAAATTTCAGCTATTTGTAGAAGTATCTGGTTGTTTCCCCATCACTGATCTCAACATATGCTATTGGTAGATACTCACAGCAGATGCAGCTCCAATATATCATTTTGTAGTCCATCCCATAAAATAATAATAAACAGCAGTATTTTGGTATGTTTTCTATCTGTAGAGAATACCTTCCTCAGCTTAAATGCTGTTATCCCTTCAAGTTTCTGTGTGCATCATCTTGAGCTGCAGCGATGTCTGAATGCTCATTTGAAGGCTTGCAGTCCACAAGCCTTCACAAGCCTTCTGATGTCTGTGCAGCTCCTGGATAAACCAGCAGGAATTTCTCATAAATAATGAGTTCCTTGCCCAGAAACTACATTGAAGTAATGAATGCTTCCCTTATTGTGCAGCACATATACTTACAGTTTTTTTCTGTGTTCTTTCAAAATTAAATAGACCCTACTTCCTATTCTCCTACTGTGGCACACATAACTTCTTACACGAGTGTCTAAATAAGCAATTTATCAATCTTGCTTGATGCCTAGCGTTGAATGATCAGACCCAAATGGACAAGATTAAACTGTGCCTTTTCTTGTTTCTGAGCAATAAGTGTGAACTTAGATCCTATAATTTGCTCATCTTCCTATTTTATGCTGTTCATGGCCATATATCCCTATCTTGAATAAATACAATGAAAGAAAAATTGAAGCCAAACAGTAGTTTTCATTGTGTCTGACAGCAATCATCATTTTGCCTTCAAATTCTTTCTTTGTTATGGAGATCATCTTAATAATAAAATGCTAAGGGCAGAAACAGAACTCTTAGCCAAGAAAATATCTGCATACATACACATGATTGTCATGGTCCAGGCAAAGCAGGAAATTAAATGGAAAACTAGTGCCATGCTTCTTTCAGTCTATTGATTTGTCTTTTGCATATACATCAGTTTTGTTACATAAAGTGAAGCAATGCAGAATTTACACGCTTTTAAAGTACAGACTGAACTGAAATAGAGAAAAAATCTAGGTTATTTTCTAGAAATATTCTGATTGTATGTCATGTGTTAATAGTTATATTAATAACTCCAACAAGAAGTGCTTATATGGTACTTTGTGGTATGAAATGAAAGATTACACTATGCTGCAAACATAGTAATACCTGTTGTTTGCTTGCAGTCAGTCTGAATAAATTCACACTTATTTAGTAATGCAGTCTGCATATTTGCATAAATATCATATTTTGGTAAATATCTCTGAAATTTTCCATGTGGGCACTTTGTACAACAGCATTTCTCATGCCCATTCAACATACAGGTTAGGAATAGCTCCTCAGACAAGTAGGATACTCTTTATCAAAGAAAATCTAGGTTATTTTCCAGAAATATTATGCATGTGTGTCATAAGTTAATAACTATATTAATAACTTGAACAAGAAGGTGTTTTATGGTACTTCATGATGCCAAGTAAAAGAAGACAAAATGTTGATAAAAACATTTTCAGCGAGATTTTGTGTCTAGTTATCATTCCTTTGCAGATACATACATTTATTTTCTAATTAACCGTTAGAAATATGCACATCATTCATAGCTGTACAAATATCTCAGAAACAGAATGACACCTACAAAGCTGCTTTGTAGAAAAGTCAAGAGCACATATGCATGAGCAAAAGCCTCACTGATATTTGAGGTCTATCTACTGCGGCTACAGAGCTATTAATACTTAGTTGCACAATTATAATAATAGGAGTGCGTACTGATTAGCTTTTTTTTTACTGTTTTTGTAACTTTTATAGTTTTGGAGAAATGTATACAGTTTTTTACAGGTACATTGAAAAACAAAATTTCAGCTCAGGCAAAAGCTGTCCAGACAGGAACTCTGCAAGTATCAGAATATGTGAAGTTCTACTTAGTCTAGGTGTGAAAGAATTATTACTTCTTGTCTCCTACTATCTAGTTTATGTATTTAGCCTTTCAAATCTCTTTCAATCATTACCTTGGACATAAGGGCAAGTATAAAAGCAAGATACATTGACAGTGTAAGTAGCCAATCACTCAGTATCTTTTAGGAGGTAAAAGGAAATCAGAGAACTTAAAGAAACTTCATGAATATATGTGGAAATAGGTTTACCGCAGTCAGAAAGGAAGCTGAAGTCAGGACTGATCTCCAGACCAGTAATGAAATACCTTAACCATTGAACTACTGTGATCTTCATTAACATTTTGTGCAATGCACAATCAAATGTTTTCATGAAGTTCAGTGAAGCCATGGTCATGACTCCTGACTAATACTTTATTCTAGATTGACTGGCAGTTAGCCAGAGCTGGATCTGGCACTAGGTTTTGAAAGATTTTGTGCGTGTGTGTGTGTGTGTGTGTGTATGTGTGTGTGTGTGTGTGTGTGTGTGTGTGTGTGTGTGTGTGTGTGTGTGTGTGTGTGTGTGTATAAATACTTGGTTCCTGCAACCTATAGTAATTACAGTGTAAAGGGATAAACTGAGTGTAGTAAACAGGAACATCATCATATTAGTCATGTTCTTTGAGCATTCTCCTTGGTTTCTGTGTTTTGTTGACTGTTAACAGCATGTTTATTATCTGGCTGTGAATAAAATGGACAGCATAAAGTCTGTGAATTTAATTTTAATATTTTAATTGCAAATAAATTTTAATTAAACTTGCTGTTTTGCAGACACATGGGTGTGGAATGTACTTTGTTGGGCTACAACACTCTGACTAGTACTTAATGCAGATGAGCAAGGCTATGAGCTGTTTCTGTAACATAGAGTTTAATTGGATCAGTATTAATTTGTCTGTTGAGTGACTCTAACCAAGTCACTTCAACAGACTGTCTTGGAAAAGGGACACTTGCATTAAGTGAGCTGTCCAAAGTTGTTAGCTAATGCAGTGCACATTTGTGTTTTGAATTTCTGCACCCTTCACATAGATGTTAATTAGTGCTTCACTATATGCTGTCTGACTATAGCTCCTTGCATATGTCTTGTAGTTTAATTGATTGCCAGATGCATTTTCAATAAATGTGAGTTTTAAGGAAAGAGTTATTTATTGTTGCTCATGCCAAGTCTGTTTCAGTGTGAGACTGTTTTGTTTAACAAACAGCTGTCATCTTTTTGTGGTGAAATTTGAAATAACATATTTAAATTGAATCCAAATCTCTATGATTATAGGAGAAGTAAAAAAAAAACAGAAATAGTATACACACTGGCAATTTATACAGTGTTTTATGGTAACTGAGGAGAGACAGCCAAATACCTGGATATTGGTTTGGCTGGGGGGAGGGGAGGAGGCAGTTCATTATCCTACCTAGGGTCCCATTTGACCATAATCTGGCTGTGTATTTACCACAGATGACTAAAGCAATGAGCTGCTTCCTGTGCCCAGGGTACAGGGTTTGATTACTTCTAAAATACTTTGTCTACTGTGTGACTCTGAGCAAGTCACTTAACAAAACTGTGCCACCCTAAAAATGGACAGTTGTGTTCAGTTGTCTTACCTGGTCAACAAGTAGCTAAAAAATTAAGTCAATAAAAGAGCTTTATTATATTTTTCAAAGACTACTTTCCAAAAATAAATCCATGCTGTTTTATAAGATGTGCTCCATTATCTTCTTGATATTCCAACATACATTTATACAGCAGTGTTTCCATGATTTACTCTACATCTCAGGCAACACTGATATTTGGATAGTTGTTGATTTTTTCCATTACTCCACTTTTCTGAAACACAATCAGATATGATATGTTACAGTCTCTGGAAAGTTAATTTTTTTCTCTGATTTGTTAAAATATCTTAATATTGCATCTGTCTTGTATTCTGCAAGAAAAGTTATTGAATCCCATTAGATGGCCTTATATTGTTAGCAATTAGTTTTTCTGAGTTTTTTTATAATATTTTATTCTCTGGAATAGCTTGGGTCATTACTGATTTATCTTACCAAATTTCATATATCATATTATGTCAATACTAAACATAAATTCTCATTAGCAAACCAGATTTTGTGACATTCTTTTCTTCTTCATTACAGATTTGTTTTCCTTATCACTTGCTTTATCTTTCGTTGTTCCTAAATGTACAGAGTAAGTTATCTATCTCTTGCTTCCATTATAAGTAAACAAATGCATGCGCCAAGGATCAGGATCCCTGCATTCATCACACACACACAAAAAAAAATCTGCTGAAAAACAATTTGGTTTTGCAGGAGGTCGAGCCCCCCTGATATTGGGGCAAACCCCACCACCACATTCTCAAACTTACACGTACCAAATTCATGGCCACACCAACCTGAAAAAGAGGGAAATTCCCTCAAAAAAGGAATTAAATCTGACACAACTCAAAAACATTGATTTCCTATGGAAGAACTCCAGTTATCGTTGAGTTGAACCTTGAGCAACTGAAACTTGAGTGTTCAGTCTTCACCAACCAGTAGGTTACCCAGTCGCTCTTATTGACCAGCTTGGCTATATTTTCATGAGTTAGGTTGTTTGCTTTTCTATCTTTCCTGCTTTCCTCTTCAGTTTCAAATGAGATTCTTCTATGTGATATTATTCAGTACTTCCTGATATTTTCTTGCAACAGTATATTTTGCTCAGATTTTAATACTGCTTAATTTAAGATGAACAAAGTGCATTACATGAGGTACCTGGATGACATTTTTATTGTCTGGAGGGATGGGAAAGATAAAATACCATACTTTCTTGAGCACATTAATGCAGGTACTGATTTTCTGAGCTTTACACGTGAAATGGGTGAGGACAGTATTGCATAAAAGGGATGTATGGTTGGCTAAAGATAGAGGAATAACTGTACAATTCATAGGAAACCAACAGAGGAAACCACCTTTTTGCACTAAACTAGTTTTTGGGTCTATATCATTTTATCAAAGGTTCATTCCCATGATTCTTTATTCTTCTGACCATATAGTGAACATTCACTTCCACGAACATTTTGTTCAACGAATTACTTTCCCAGGGGAAAAAAGCCTGCACGAATCCTGGTAAATGTTATTGTGCACAAAGTTATTTTCCCATTGGATCATAACGATGTTCGCAAACAATGACTCATACACTGACACCATTGCTACACCCTTCTGCTGAAGGAAATATTGACCTCCAATTAGTTATTTTTAGTACAACCTCCAATAATGTCTCATTTATATTAATTTTGCCCTGTGCAATACCTTTGCTTAACAAATAGTGACCCATTGGACTCCTATGCCATGTGGAGTAACCCTGTACAGATCCTGGGCACTGACCTTAGCAATGATACAGGAAATAGTGATAACAGTTTTGTGGGTGAGGACTAGATTCTCACTGTTCTCAAGCTGGATATGTATGTGGTCTGAGGTCTCCTACCGATCCCCATTCATGGTGTCCTCAAAATTCTGTGTCTATCACCATCCCTGTCTGTCTTGTATGGTCTGCTTGTCTGAACCTGCTATCTAACCTACCCTATATACCTGACCCTGTCATTCCTAAGCACCTTCCATAACATTCCACTCTCTCCAAAAAATAAAAAACAGGCACCTGTCCCACAAAAAAATATGCCCCATACACAGCTCTCTACTATGCCTATGTATCATCTTGACATGCTTGACATGGTCAAAGCTGGCTTTACAAAATTATTCTGTTCTTGCCACCCATCCCTGGTGTGGTAATTTTCCAGAGTCATGTAATTGTGTGCACAATACTACATTTATGTTCTGAAGAAGTGGATAGCTATGGTGCTGTCCCATCACCATCATGCAAATTACTGTATACTTTCCCTTGTGCCCTGTGATCTGCTTGCCACCTCCATTTTCACCACTGTCCTATTAACCCTCTTTTCACATTTAATTTGGTCAAATAACAAAAAAAAATAGAATCACATGCAACACTCATGGCCAGAAATGGCCCATCAAAAAACCTTCAATGTTTGCTCTCAGCATTTGCATGGAGTTTGGCATAGCACACCAATGCTGAGTGATGGTGTATGCCATTTAATTTCCTATGAAATAGCTGAAGATTTTAGTTTTAGCTGCAGTAATCTGGTTATTTTCTCATAAATGTACTCAAATCCACCATGTTATAGGTATACAGAGTAAGGGCAGACTAAAGGAACTATTCTGAAATAGTTACTCTAACAGTTCTTAGGCTGCTGGAGGTAATGAGCTAGAAATTCCTATGTGATGCATTGAGATAATTCCTCTGTCTGTAGACTAATGTTTTTGCATTGTGTTATGGGTTCTATTACAGCTGGGAGGGAGTTCTAGTGACAGGTAAGCAGTGGAGAATACATTCAACTTTGAACACAGGTGCCCCTGCACTTTATCCCACTTTTAATGGAAACATCTTGTCTGCAACACACAGCTGAAGTCATTATGTCAAAAGTGTACACTCTCTCCACTTAAAGAGTCAAGCTTCTCCTGTGGTGCTGAAAACTAACACAGTGTTCTCTGGACTGTGTAAACTAAATAGTAGGAGGGTCAAACACCAATAGCTTCATAAACCAAAATGCTGTATAAACTACCAGTCAGGGAAATGTTTTAACGGGTCTATATTATAACATCAAAGTCTTACAACTTCTAATGTTATAATATCGAACCCAGTAGAGCGAACACTGAAAATAGTGAAGCTGCAGAACACTGAATACTTTCCTAGGGAACGTATTTGGTGGGCCATTTCTGCAGCTTCGCCATTTCCTCGACTGTGGAGTGAAGGTTACGGACCGGTTAAGGTAAGTGTGTGAACAAAGGTGAGTGTGCAATTGAGCTCGGGTTAGGTGAGTTAGGGTTAGGGTGCGGGTCAGGTAAGTGTGCAATTGTGTGGACGTGAGGGTAAGGGTGGGCTAGGTGAGTTAAGGTTAGGGAGCGGGTAAGGTGAGGGTGCGATAGTGACGGAACTTAGGGTTAGGGTTGGGTTAAGATAAGTGGATAGCTAATGGTCTATGTATGGTTTAGTGTAGGGTTTTGTGAAGTGTGTGTGTGTGTGGATTATTTATTTTGGTGTGCTTGTGTTGTGTGTATGTTTGTTGGAACAGCAAATGTTTTCCCTGGGAAAAAAATTGCTATTCTGACTGTTCGGTTTTCTGGTGTTCGATATTATAACATTCGAAGTTGTAAGACTTTGATGTTATAATATAGACCCGTTTTAACATGGTAGAGGATGCCCCCATCCCATTATCACATTTTTACCAAAAACATCTTTTCTTTATCACACTCATGAGGTTATCATGCAAAAGTGCACCCTTTACAACTCAGACTTCTCCTGTGGCACTTTCAGTTATTTCTGTGTTGTATAGATTGTATAATTAGATAGGTAGAGGATTTGAATCCAACATCATTTAACTAATGTAACTGTTTCCACCATCATGTAAATTGTGACCATGACAATACCCTTTATGTAAACTTCCACTTAGGAGACCTATTTTTATTGGCAGAAGACTACCGTATAAATTTATATTACCCCCAGGCAATCACTAGTTTTGGAAACAAAATGCTTACTTACATCATGCTATAAGAAATGAACTACACCACAATGGTCATATGAGTTATCTTGTGGTGCTCTCTGTTGATACTGTGCTATCTAGACCGCATAAGTACACAGGGAGGAGGCTTGAATCCAGCCATGATTGACTACTGTGCCTGTGTGTTTGTCTGTCATGCTATCGAGACAAGACTTCTTATGTGCTGTGCATTACTTTGTACTTCAATCACCTTTATACATTTTTAGAAGAACATCAACATATGAAGGAATGTGATCTCATCCATTCAAATGCACACTGTCACAATTGTAAAACAACATCTAGTGTGATACATGCAATTCAGCCAGTAGTCAATACCTTGTGATGTTAGATAGTCCATTTAAATCCAGCCATTACTCCTTAGCCTTACTTGTGTCAGTATGACTGTGAATGTGCAAGAAGGCAATCTTGTCAGACAAATATCTGCTTTGTACATATATGGTTTTGGATCCCCATTACAACAATTTAAGCAAATTTTTCACATAGAAATGCTTTATTGGATAATGATGATACCATGGGTTGATATCTGGCTTTCCTGTGAGAAATATAAAGTATTTTCCTGAGGCGAGATGACATGAGACAATGTTATGTATATTATTGCCTTAGTAAGGCATTTGTCTAAATCTATGATTATCCTTATATTGTGCATAACTTCCATTTTCCCATCAAAGTTATGACTGCATTATGCATCACGAGTGTTTGGATATACTTAACAGAAAGCATTGTTGTGTGAGAAGACATACATTGCAAAAGTCTTTTAAAGAAATTACAAGAAAACATATCCCTTGCAGCACTAACATGATGTCCCTGTTTCAAAGGACCAAATATCTTAAAATTATAGACCAATTGCAAAGTGGGTGACCATGGTGGTGCAGCGGTTAGTGTTGCCACCTCACAGCAAGAGGTTCTCTGGTTCGATCCTCAGCTGGAGTGCCTTCTGTGTGGAGTTTGCATGTCCTGCCTGTAGTTGCGTGGGTTTCCTCCAGGTGCTCCAGTTTCCTCCCACATCCCAAAGACATGCTGTAGGTGGATTGGACACTCTAAATTGGCCCTAGGTATGAGTGCATGTGTGTGTGCCTTCTATGGAAGGTTGGGCACCAGGCTGGCAACTCGACACCATAAAACTCCACTGCCAATCATGAGCAGACAGGTGATCTGCTGTGGCGACCCCTAACCGGGAAAAGCCGAAAGAAGATGAAGAAGAAGATAGACCGATTGCAGAGTGACACATTCATTCTTCCCAGTGTCATGTAGCTTCTGTTATTACACAGTTAGGTGTTCAAAACCCACATTGACTGACTGTGGTGTGCATCCTAATGCTATTATGCATGAATGACATCCATAAGTGTTATAATGTGTACAATAACAGTGGGATAATCTTCTCCCAGCCATTTTATCTCATACACATTGCAACACAATCATAGGATGTAATGAATTCACCAAGGTGGAGTTTCACATCTTTGTTAAGGCTTCCACTGTTGTGCATGTGATTAGTCGGTAGAATTACATAGTCTGCTGTTCAATTCCAGCAGAGGACAACATATTACACAAACAATACTGCATTAAGTTATTATTCTCAATTTGTACTTTGGAACAAAAAATAGAAAGTCATTTTGTAATATCCTGCCATCGAAATGTTTGTTCTGCAAATGTCTTGGTGTGAGTGCTCCTGTATCACATGCATTTTGTAATGACTTGTGGAGCATATCTACGCAGAAAGAGTGTGCTTCAGTTCTGGAACAATGTTGTACAAAATGACAGGAACACCTTCCTTGACCAGGAATCATTACTATTGCACACTGCACTGCTTACACCTGTGGGGATATTAACATAGTTATCTCCTTGTCATCATTCTGACAAAATCATATTGTGCAAATTATCCTCAAATGTCCATTATTACTTCACACATTCATTTCATTTACTTGTGACAGGATTCATTGCTATGTTGTATGGCAAGTGCAATTAATAGACAGCTCTATAGGGTTTGTATTATGAAAGGCAGGGGTTTGAATCTGGTAACATATGTCTGTTAGATAACTGTGTCAGACTCAAGTGGCTTAGGCAAAGAAAGTATTTATGGCACAGTCAGTGGGTAGCATTTTTAAGGCATCAGTCTCCATGGTACGTGATCCATACCCATTACAATACAGAAGTGCGATAAACCCTTCACATTTGTTCATCATGACACATTCATTATGCCTATTTCTGTGACACCAAAAGTTGATACACTGTTTTCTGATACCTGTCCTGGCAAGTGTTCAAGTCTGGCAAGATGCAAATGTTGACTATGCCATTGATTCTTCGCAGGCATTATTTAAATTCCAAGTAAGACTGAACTGTATTGCATGTATTCCTCCAAATATTTATGTATTACTGAAATTATTTTCTTTATACTGTACAGCTTTATAGGATGTGATGACTTACATAACATTTCTTACTGCGTGGTATTATGCAAGATCATAAAAACGTATGATCAGGCCTGTGTTTGGACACTTTCTTGTGTGTTTGCATTGTTTACATGCTGTTATGGCAGTGTTTGTTGTAAAGTCTTGTGACATTGTAGATGCGCTCCATTCACAGAGACCTTGAACTACTGCAGTGCTATCAGATCTGTGTTGTCATTTGTCACTTGTGTATTTGGAGGGCTATTATATTACTGTTTATGCTGTACATGAATATAAAACACACGCTTGTCTAATAAATGTGTCAAGGGAATATATTTCCCTATCTATGGTTGTCCAATAACAACAAAATGGTAACACATGTCCCTTTCTGCTGTGCATAACACAAAAGCTGTATGGGTCATGTCCTCTTTATACATGATGAAGTGGGGAATACAACACTACAGTCAGTTATCAGATGTACATTCCCTGTATAAACATGTCATATTCAATAACTGCAGTATATGCGAATAGCCCCTAATATATCCACTGTCCTTGCTGTTATCTGAACTTACCATGTTATGAGTATTGATATCACAGTTACGCCCCTTTCTTACAATGTTGTTTGCATGTCTCTTTATAGCTATGTATCTGGATAAATGATTGGAAATAATATTATTTATTATTACCATCGATATGGATATCTTTCTCTTGAAATTTTTTTTGTGAAACCATCATATTTGAGTGCACTAACTGAGAACATGTTTTCTGTTTACCCTGCTCTTATACTTATCTGTGCCCTATTAACATTATATACATAGGAAAGAACTAGGTGAGCTGTCTTTGTGGACTATTTTAAGGCAAGTAAATTTCTTCTAGTGAGAGACAAACCCTGTACCTCTTGTCTGTGAGGTAAACACCTTGACCATTATGCCCTTACCTTAGACCCTTGCTTGTTTTGTTCTATCTACAGTTTCCCAATTTTATATCCCCTGCTTCTAACTTCTTATAATTCACTTGTCCTTAAAATCATAGAAACTGCCCACATGTGCTTACATAATCTGCTTGCCTACAGTCAAGGAGTTTCATTTATGTTGTGTGTTCATGCTTCCCAGCACCATTTCATTGTCGCCAACACTGCTGCTGGCCACAAAATTGTGCTGTGAATCATGTAAGCATGATAAGCAGCATGCATATTCAATGTGCAACAACGCTCATCGTGTTAATGTGCTGTACAACACCGCTCATCATGTTAATGTGCTGTACAACACCGCTCATCGTGTTAATGTGCTGTACAACACCGCTCATCGTGTTAATGTGCTGTACAACACCGCTCATCGTGTTAACGTGCTGTACAACACCGCTCATCGTGTTAATGTGCTGTACAACACTGCTCATCGTGTCAATGTGCTGTACAACACCGCTCATCATTTTAATGTGCTGTAATCAGGTAGGCTTTGTGCAAAGCCTGCACAGTTGTTAATGAACCCCAGGGTTGATCTTGTTTTTACCACTGTTCTTGAAGTGTTTACATTTTTGATTATTTGACTCTGTTTAATTTAATTTCCACATTTTACATGCTCTATCTATTTCTTTAATAAGCCGTTTAGTTTCCCATGATGGAATTTATACAAATTTCTGGTATGGCCACATTTTATGCTTTATTTCACAATTTTTGTGGAGTTATTTTTTGTGGATTTGTAATCCTTGCACTTTGCTGACCCTATCCTAAAAATTACAATTATATCTAATCTCATACCAGCAAATTACCTTATTTTAATACTTTTTATTTTGCCTTAATGTATCATGATGGGTCTACTTTGTTTTGTTGAATCTCATTTCATTGAATTTCATTTCACCCCGACCACTTTGCTAAAAACTCAAATTACTGAAAACTCATTTCACTGAATCTCATTTCACTGAACTGATCTCTGTATATATGACACTGTGTAGAGTACTGCAAAGCAAGTAAAAGGTATATGCCCTTTTCCCCACTGTTGTGTGATCCTGGAGTTAGTATATATAATTGGGTGTATGTGGGGCGCACAGCCCCCCACATTGGGGGTGCATGGGGGGGCATATCCCACCCATTTTAGTTTGAGTACATATTGTCTTCTGGAGAGAGTTAGTCATTGGTGTTGTAATTATACATGTCTATTGTTTAAAATGTATTGTTTTGAAGTTTTTGGTAAAATACAATACAAAACAATCAAGGTAGAGGGGTTTGCCCCCCACACCACACCTAACTATATATACTAACTCTAGGATCACACTACAATAGGGAAAAGGGTATAGACAGTGGATATAAAAAGTTTACACACCCCTGTTAAAATGTGTCTATATTACATAATCAAACTTTTAAAAGTTTGAACGTCACATGGTCAACACCATATGATCAAACTTTTAAAAGTTCGAAAATGTAATAAAAAAATAAACCAAAGAAAAACCTACCTGAACAGTTTAAGCAGGGAGGAAAGCTCCCCAGCACCTCCCACGTGAGGGACTGTGCCCCCACACCCCCCACTCTTTAAATATACCAACTCTGAGATCACACTACAGTGCAGAAAAGGGAAATATTCCCATTCTGCACTGTACGGAGATCTCCATTGAAATGTTAGAACTTTTAAAAGTTCAATCATATGGTGTCGACCATATGACGTTGAAACTTTTAAGAGTTCGACAACATGATGTAGACCCATTCAAATGCCAGGTTTTTGTGATATAAAAAATGAGACCACAATAAATATTTCAAAACTTTTCCCACCTTTAATGTGACCTATAACCTGTACAATTCAATTGAAAAACAAACAAATCTGTTAGGGGAAAAATATAAAAAACAAAACAAGTACAATACACTGTTTATATAAGTGTGGACACCCTTAAACTAATATTTTGTTGTGTGTGCACATCCTTAAACTAATACTTTGTTGAAGCACTTTTTGTTTTAATTATAGCATTCAGTCTTTTTGGGTAGGAATCTGTCAGCATGGCACATCTTGACTTGGCAGTATTTGCCCACTCTTCCTTGCAAAATAGCTGCAAATCTGTCAGATTGCGAGGGCATCTCTTGTGCACAGCCCTCTTCAGGTCATCCCACAGACTTTCTATTGGATTTAGGTCTGGGCTGTGGCTGGGCCATTCCAAAACTTTAATTTTCTTCTGGTGAAGCCATTCTTTTGTTGATTTGGATGTATGCTTGGGGTCATTGTTGTGTCAAAAGGTGAAATTCTTCTTCATCTTCAGCTTTCCAGCAGACACCTGAA
Organism: Protopterus annectens; assembly: GCF_019279795.1. NCBI lineage: Eukaryota > Metazoa > Chordata > Ceratodontiformes > Protopteridae > Protopterus > Protopterus annectens. Next base: position 1,204,926,107 of record NC_056728.1, read on the forward strand.
GGTTTTGTGCCAAAAGTGACTGGTATCTGGAACTGTTCATAATTCCCTCCACCTTAACTAAAGCCCCAGTTCCAGCTGAAGAAAAGCAACCCCAAAGCATGATACTGCCACCATCATGCTTCACAGTGGGGATGGTGTTCTTTTGGTGACGCAAAGTGCTGTTTTTGCACCAAACATACCTTTTGGAATAGTGGCCAAAAAGTTCAACCTTGGTCTCATCAGACCATAACACATTTTCCCACATGCTTTTTGGGAGACTTGATGTATTGTTTTGCAAATTTTAGCTGGGCCTGAATCTTTTTCTGTGTAAGAAATGGCTTCCATCTTGCAACCCTACCCAATAGTCCAGACATATGGAGAATATGGGAGATTGTTGTCACATGTAGTACACAACCAGTACTTGCCAGAAATTCTTGCAGCTCCTTCAGAGTTGCTGTAGGTCTCTTGGCAGCCTCCCTGACCAGTTTTCATCTTGTCTTATCATCAATTTTGGAGGGACACCCAGTTCTTTGCAACATCACTGTTGTCCCATATTTTCTCCACTTTTTGATGACTGTCTTCACTGTGTTCCATGGTATATCCAATGCTGTGGAAATGTTTTTATACCCTTCTCCTAACTGATACCTTTTAACAATGAGATCCCTTTGATGCTTTGTAATCTCTCTGTGAACCATGGCTTTTGCTGTAGCAGGCAACAGAATAAATGTCAGGAAAATCCTAATAGGACAGCTGAACTTTATTTGGGGTTAATCAGAGTCTCTTTAACTGATGGCATGTGTGTACCCAAGAAGATTGAATGCTGTAATGAAATTAAAAGGTGCTTCAACAAAATATTAGTTTAAGGGTGTGCATGCAGAACAAACTATTAGTTCAAGGGGGTGCACACTTATGCAACCAGCATATTGTACGTTTTTTTATTTTTTATATTTTCCCCTAACAGATTTGTTTATTTTTCAATTGAATTGTGTGGGTTGTAGGTCACATTAAATGTGGGAAAAGGTTTGAAATGATTTATTGTGGTCTATTTTTTTTATATCACAAAACCTGGTATTTTAACAGGGGTGTGTAAACTTTTTATATCCACTGTACCTTTACTTGCCTTACAGTGATCTACACAGTGCCATATATACTAAGTACAGTTCAGTGAAATGAAATTCAGTGAAATGAGTTTTCAGTAATTTGAGTTTTTAGTGAAGTGGTCGGGGTGAAAAATAAAGTAGACCCATCATGATATATTTACTTGTCACATCTGTAAATGAAGTAGGCCCATAGAACATTTGGTCTTTTTATACATGTGAAGGAGAAGAGTGAACACCAGTAATACACTAGTATAACACACGAAGACTGTAGATACGATCCTGTGAATAACTGCATTAAGAAATGCGCAGTCTGCATTCCTATATAACCTCACAAGTTAGAACATACCAAATTAATTTAGATTACACCGTGGGCCCAGTTCCAAAAGACTTGCTCTCAGTGTAAGTGACCACTGACACTGAGAGCATGTGTTTTGGAATCTGGCACTCTTTGCAAGCCTCTTTATAGATAGGCTTTACATTGAAGTGAGCAAGTCTTTCAGAATCAGGGCAGATTTATATTCGGAGCAAATATTTTGAAATCTGGCCCTGTAGGTTATATGCTAGTCATTCAACAGAGAGTTTATATTCTGTAACTTATTTAATCCATCTAAGGTTTTGGCAATAGTTAAATCATTTTCTTATTTTTGGAAACTAACAATTTTACTTACACATATATTTTATTTTATTCTAAACTCAGTATCATACTTATAGTGCTATCGTTGTTATAAAATAGTTCTTTTCTCATGTCAAAAGCTCAGCTAAAAGTTAAAGGAAGAAACTGCACAGAATGAGCACCAATGGGGTAATTTAGCACCCAGCCAGACTGAAGTCAACACAATCTGAATCACAGTTCTAACAGAAACTTGAAGAAGATTTTGAAGTCTGGTCTGCTTTTGATTGTAGTTTTCTAAAACATTTGTGAATGCCATTTTTTCATGCTTCACTTTTTATCTTCAAGACATTGTATATATTCAGTAAACACGGTGTGTAGTATTACCAAGGTGACCATTTTGTTACAGGACCTAAACTGGGGCACTTGACAGCTGCCCCAGGAAGCCAGGTCTGCAATCCCATTCTAATGGCCCCTGTGGGAGTGAAGATAGGGCCGCCATGTCATCTTGCACCAGGGCCGGCAGGTTGGCCCCCGTCCTTCACCCTGCACTGTGGGGATGCCACTGCGTGAACGGCACCACCCAGGAGGTAAGAGGCCACATGCCAGGAGGCTCAAAGCGATACACATTTGTCGGTGCCTGGGACCATGGGGGAGAGAGACTGAGGTGTGCCTCAAAAAGTGCAGAGATTGGGGTACTCAGGTCCATCTCCTCTGCATGGTTGAAAGCCCTAGGTGCAAGGCAAAGGGGAGAACTGGTGTCACGGAAGTCTTAATGAGGGACTGTCCGAGGCTTTGTGGCCCAGTAGAGTTCCATGAGGCTGGTAAGATCCTCTGAGAGGCTCCAAGAGCACACGTGACACTGCATGATTTGGCAGCAGTCAGGAGATATATAACCCTGGAAAAGAGCTCTCTCTCCTGCGTAGAAGTGGAAGGCCGGAGGGAGTCTGTCCCGATGGAAGTCTGGAAGGGAGAGAGAGGTGGAAAGTGACTGGGACCATGCTCCTTCTATGATGGAAGTCTGGAAGGGAGAGAGAGGCAGATAGTGGCAGGGCTGGGTGAGCTCCTGCCTGGGTGAGGGGGGGTCAGGCAGAGCTCCCCACAATAAAAGTCCTTAAGGGAGCACTGGGGCAGACAGCAGTGGGGCCTGGAGAGCTCCTCCTTGGGTGAGCAGGGTCAGGCACAGCCCCCCATGATGGAAATTCTTAAGGGAGTGACTGGCAGACAGTGTCGGGGCCTGGAGAGCTCCTGCCTGGGTGAGCATGGTCAGGCAGAGCTCCCCATGATGGAAGTCCTTGAGAAAGTGCCAGGGTGAATGGTGGAGGGGTCTCTGAGAGCTCCTGCCAGGGCAAAGGCATCCAACCTTACCCTATATCCAATGGCATCACTGAAAAATCGCAAAGTCCCCAGAGCTGCTCAGGATGGGAAAGCAGGGGGACTGGCCGCCCCAGGAAACCAGGTCACCAGTCAGACTGAGTGGTCTAAACTGGGACATTTCTCTGTCCCAAAGGCAGTGTTTGGGATTCCAAGACAGAGGCTTCCAAACCGGGACTGTCCTGGAAAAACTGGGACAGTTGGTCACTGTATTACCTGTTATTTTTTTTCTCTTTTGATGGTCTTGACAGAGGGAAAGATTCAATATTAACAGCCCCAATTGCAACAACAGGCTGTGTGCTGACAAAGACAGGTGACCTGCATATAAACTAGCAATTGTTTAGTGATAGCATACAGCAGTAGTAATTTCAGCATACAACAGCTGCACAAAATAATTACTCTGAAATGTGTTTATATTTATAACTTCAGTCAATTAAATGCTTCTTTCAGCTTATGGCCTATGCTCTACACATGATTTCAGCAATAAAGTCATAATGTGAAACCTAATATACTGAGCAGGGGTTACAGTGCTTCCTGCACTAAGGCTCATTTTACAGTTGTTTGCAATATAATAAGGATGAAGGAAATGGGATTGTGTACTACGCAGTAAATGTTGTGCACCTTAGTGAAAGCCATTAACATGGTTAATATTATTTTGCTTCCATTCTTTATTCTAAGTGCCTTTTCCCTCTGTTATCTTTAGTTAATTCCTTTAATTTACAGGATTACAGACTGCTTCTCTTCACTGCCACTCATGAATCACATTTCTCTTTTCATAGAAGATTCTAAATGGATGCAAACAATTTATGTAGATGTTAAAAGTGATGACCCTCACAGACATTTTAACAATGGGATCACCTAATCCATCAGTACAGTATGGTATATTTTTACATTTAATAAATGAAGGAATGCTGCAACATATTTCATATTCCCACCTTGAATGAAGATATATAAAGGCTACATAATGAGGTCACAGTTTTCACCTACAGAAACTAATGACAGTTTTGTATACAAGATTTGTGTGTGCATGTGTGCATGTATATACAAAGACACACACAGAATACAAAACACATATAATGATGATGAACACATAGTTTAACACAAAGTTCTCTGATATGTTCTAAGTATAGACAAACTAAGCCAAATTACAGGCATGCAATCAAGTTTTTAGTCCTTCATATAATGTCAGTGTCACAGCACAAAACATATCTGTCATTTCATTTTAGCTGGTGGGGAAGGAACAAAACTTCTCCAGAACTATGAGTTAGGACAGTGAGGTGAAATCTGTAGACAGTTTGTAAAAGAATGATAGCCTTTCTACCACAAGAGGAGTGGTTTCTGGTCCAGAAATTGTAGTTTATTGGCCGTTTGGACAGTTTTTCCATCTCTTTTAACTTTCTGGTTTAAAACCCTGCATTTGCACATGTTTCCCACCTCTCCTGTAACTAGTCTAGTCCAGATACAGATTTTCTGCATCCAGGACTGTTTGTAAGCTTCTGAGCGGTGCCAAAGTCTGCTCTTCAATTTTCCCTTAGATCTACTAGTTCTCTACTCTCCTGCACTTTTGCTAGCTTATTAGTCTAGCACTATACCAGACTTCCTGTTGTAATTATTGTAGCACACAAAAGTGGTACCAGCACTAAACATTCTACAAGGAAACAACTCCAGTACTTATTATTAATGCTTACCCCTCCAGTCATGTCTAAAGGTCAGTTACCTGTGCATTCTCCTATTAACCTGGTGAACTTGGGCGTCCTGAGGCAATGTAGCAACTGCCTCATGTACACTGACAACCCTCTCCTCTTACCTCCCAGCACTCAAACTTCTGAGAGATGCTCTTATATATCCAAATTAGAAGCCACACACTCTCCAGCCAAGACCTAAATAGCTGGTCAAGAGGAGAAGGTCAACACTTGCACCACACTACATGGAACACATAGCCCTCCAGAACACACACCAGTACTGCCTTCACATAAAAACACAAACCACACACCCACCTTTTGGAGGCTCACAATAAAAATCTTCCCAAACAGCAGAGACCTCCAAGGCAGAAATGCACTCAACCACCACAACACAACACTAATCACGAGACACATAACTCTCCTAAGCAGCGTGCCAGCCTGCCAAAGCACCTAAGGCAAAACAACTTGCCCAACACACTAGTCATAGGTGACTTGATAGCGAGGCACACTGATGTACCACTCACTAGGTTGAATAAGGAGAAAGTAACAGTCAGCTCCCTTTCAGGTGGCAGGATCAGCCACATAATGCATGCACTCAGGTCCCTCAACAACAGATACAATATGACTCTGTCATTGTACATGTGGGTGTGAATGACCTAAGATGTACCTCCCTGGACTACATGAAAAGAGACATGGAGGAGCTCTTGGATTATGTAGCCCAGATGGCTATGACCCCAGCCCTGAGCAGCATCCTACCATCACCCAGAATGATACCACAGTACAAGCAGAAAATGATTGATTTCAACAATTGGCTAAGTTTCTGTTGTCATTCTAAGGGGATCGAGTATCTGTCTGCCTGGGATGACATGACTGACAGAAATCGATGCTTTGCCAGAGATGGCCTGCATCTTGTCACCCCTGGGCTTCTGGATACTGGGCAAGGCTGTTGCCTCTCCTATAGTGCCTTTTTTAGGTGGTTTTCCAAAGACCAAATTACCACCGTAACAGCTACAAACAAATGCAATCTGAGGGTCATGGTGCTCAATGCTAGAAGTCTAAATCTCAAAATGCACTCACTCAAAGCACTCCTTAAAATGGAGAACATCGACATTTGTGCCATAACAGGGACCTGGTTCAAGGCAGCAGAAAGCATCCCTGCACTAACAGGCTGTAGCTCATTCCACACCTTTTGGCTCCAGAACTTAGACCGAAGCTCCAAAGGCTGTGGTGTTTCCATATTCATAAAGGATGTGCACACCTCCAGACTAGTAGTCCAACATAACTCATCTGAGATACTTCAGGTGCAGCTAACATTGAGTAAGACAGCGATTCAGATCATAGCCTGCTATAGGTCCCCAACCATGTCCCAAGACTCACACTCCATGTTCCTAAGCACCCTGGAGAATATTAGGGTCCAACCTAACACTCTTATACTGGGCAACTTCAACTACCCCTCCATTAACTGGGAAAACTACTCATGTACCAATACACTTGCCCAACGTTTCCTGGAATTCATTAATTCCAATGCCCTGGACCAGCTCGTTCATACCCCACTAGAGGAGGTCATTACTTACATGGGAGATCATTGCTCTACACCAATAGTCAATTTCTCCCTGGTTAGATCTGATCACAAACTAATCACCTTGGAAATCCACATTCCTATCACCCCCCACCCCTCCCCGCAAAGATAACCACCATGAAAAACTTCTCCAAAGCTAACTTTGGGCTCCTAAAACCAGAGGTGGCTAACTTCACGGCATGTGTTACATCAAAAGAGTTCCCACTGCATGAAAGGCAGTTGCACTTCTTTAGTAATGTAGAATCCAAAATCCAAAGAGTAAGCCAGCAAACTGTGAGACTAAAATCATATATTTGTTCAGTAATGCAATGCCCAAACAAACCGGTTTTGGCTGGTACACAACACAGCCTTCTTCAGTGTAAATCAAATCCATTTCAAGTATTCTTTTATACATGCACTTAATTGAATCAAGTATATGACTGGGTAATGAAAATTGTTCATTTAATCCAGGTGGAAACCACCCAGTTTAACAATCCATTTTTTCTCCTTTGTGTCAAGAATGGAATGCCACCCCGCTTTGTTGGATTTATTCCCTTTCATGATATCTATAACCATGAAACTAAACTTGGCAGATTAATGTTTTATGGAATGTTTATATAGAGCACTGTGTGTCTTTTTATTCCTCATGTCACTGGTATGGTCAGAAATTCTCAGTCTTAGTGGTCGTGAAGTTTGTCCTATGTAAAAGGAGCCACAGCTGCATGTAGCTAAATATATCAACCATTCGCTATTGCAATTGGCAAAAAAACTGATATCATAAACTGTGCCACAGTTCTTACTTGTAAATTGTTTGGACTTAAAAACCTTATTGCAGTGAGTGCAATGCCCACATGGGTAGCATCCTGTGAGCACATCACCCGTTTATTGTAGTCTGTATTTTTTGAATTGATGTCCTGAAGTGTGAATGTTTGTAATGGTTAAAGTGTGAGGCTAGATTTCTGCCCTTACAAAATGAAAAATAACATCTGTCTGGTAGAATATTAGTTAGGTTGTGATCACTCTGTAGAATATTCCAGTGTCTTTGTACACTGTTGATTAACAAATCAGAATTCCTAGTAGTCACTAGCCTAATAGGTGACAACCTATGCTACTCGTGTTGTTTGCATATCAAAAGAGCTTCCCTCTTGAGTGTATTAGCCCAGTTACTAGCCTGTAGGACATGTCCCATCTGATATCCCCTGTCCCTAAATCTGTGAGTCAGATCCTGTCTGTATTCCTGAAAGGTAGACTCCTGGGAGCAAATGCGTCTCATACTAATGTATTGGGATTTGGGGATATTTTTGGCTACATGGGGTGGATGAAAGCTGGATGCATGGAGGAGGGTGTTGTATTGGGGATACTTTTGGAAAACTTAAGTACACAGAGTGTGATCTGATTTTCTGGAAATGGAAACATCAAGAAAAGTAATGATGTTTGCATCAAAGTTGACCGTGAAGTGTAAACCCCATTTGTTTTCATTTAAATAGTCAATGAATTCAGACAAATATTCGACATCCAACCTTCATACCATCCAGCAATCATCCAAATAACGCCTCCATATGTCAATCTCTGTCAGGTACAAATTATGGCCTGCATCACAGATAAGCTGTTCTTCAATAAAGGCCATAAAAAGGTCAGCATAAATGGGGGCAAAAGATGCCCCCATGGCCATCCCCTTAATTTGCCAATTGCATGTGTCCTGATAGAAAAAGACATTATTTGTTAGGACATGTTCTGTCAGGCCTAATAAAAAGGTATTGAATCCTGGCTGATGCAATTCCGATTTATGCAACCAGTATTCTAGGGCTTCTAAGCCAGCAGCATGAGGGATATTTGTGTAAAGGGCACTAACATCTAGAGTACACATCAACCATTTGGGTTCAAGTTGAGTGTCTGAAATGATTTTCAGAAATTCTGTGGTGTCTTGTATGCATGATTGGACCCGCCTCAATAAAGGTTTAAGTTGTTTAGTAAGGAATAATGACAATGGCTCAGTGATAGAGCCTCTCCCAGACCAAATTGGTCTCCCAGGTGGTTTAACAGGATCCTTGTGTATTTTGGGCAAAAAATAAATGTATTGACTCATGGGATCTTTGATAGTAAGATGTTGCATAACTTTGTCACTAATAATGCCTTCTTCCTTAGCTAATGATAGGAATTCGAAACCTAAAGGTGGGGTCCAGGGGCATTTCCAAATAATACCGCCTGTCTTGAAGTTGTCCTTTGGCTTCTGAATCATATTAAAGCCAATTCATTACCACTACGGCCCCGCCTTTATCAGCAGAAAGAATGACAATGTTTTTGTTATTTTGTAGTTCAAATAATGCATCCCTTTCAATTTTTGAGAGATTATTTCATTTGTAAGTAAATTCACTCCCGTGATGGTGTAGATTTTTAAGAATACTACTTTGAAATTGATGTACTACAGGATTCATGGGAGACTATACCTTGATTTGTGATAAATAAATTCATTTTCCACACCGAAGTCAGTAGAGCCCTCAAAACGCAGTCTAAGATTTATAAGTCTACAAAATTACATTACATCTTGTGCTAGAAGATCCTCAGTAACTAGGAAGCCAGGAATAAAACTCAAACCTTTATTGAGAAGTTCAATTTGTGTGGTAGACAAACTCACATCAGAAATGTTCAAAACATTAACATTTTGGTTTATTTCTGAGTTATTAGTTTCAAAAGTCCATCTATGTTGTTTATTTCTTTCATGTTTTCTACCTGCTCTTTTGTATTTGGGCCTAAAGGGGCCAAACTGTATGCCCTCTTGGGGGTGGGTGAGTCTGGTGTGTGTTGCATGTCTGTATCTGTGTATGAAGACAAATCATCAGTAGATGACCCTGTATCAATAGGTAGCTTTTTCAAAATCGACCTTTGTCATTTCCTTTTGGGAGTTCTAGTTTGTGCTTGTTGAAATCTAACCTGTTTACTAATACTGAAAGGGTTACCAAGCTGATAATCTGTTTGGTTCCTTTGAATTTTTTTGATCTTCCTGATTTTCAATTGTTCTTAAAGACCAGATAGGTGTTTGGCTTATTTATTCAAATTACTAGTAAAGAATGACTGTCCTTCAGATGTCTGTGCATCAGAACATAACTTAGTGACTTCCCCAATCTTCCGATCAATGACTCTATCATGGAATTTGGCCAGGGCTTCGACGAAACCTATAGGAGTTTGTTGTTAGATGTCCATCCATGGTTTATTTAGGTCATCATCCTCATTAACTAATGGTTGTGTTCTAATACATAGTCCCCTGGGTGTAATCCCTTTGGTCATATATGCTTTAAAGAGTTTGGAATGCCAGACATGAGACCTGAGAGATTTCATGCTCTTTTGTAGTTTATCAAAACATAAACCACAACTAGATTCCGGGCCTAGGGCTATGCCACTTGGATCATTATTGTTTGTAGTACCCAATCCAAAAACTCTCAAGTCTACCCTGTTAGCTGACAAATCTATTAATATTTTTGTTAATTCCATTATGGTGCAATATATTCCTTGAAAAAACTTTTTATTAATTCTGGGTATTACGATAAATAGACCAGCAACCTATAGAAATTGGTTTCTGGTTCCTTGGAGACTTGTAGTAAAACCACTTGGTGAATAATCCAAATAAATGTATACATTTTTGATGGCAATATTAGCCCTTGCCAGAAGTCATAGCAATGCTAAGCCATATATTAGTCCAATTTATACTTGGTACTTATGTTAATAATAAAATGAACAATAGTCCCTGCACCTGCCTTGAATACAGTCTTCAATTTTGGTCTTGTGACCCACTTTATAATTTTCTGGACAGTGCTATGCCCATTCAAAAACAGACTGAAATACACATGGCCAGCCTTTAGTTTGCATGGTATTAGGTGCTGGTCTAAATATTAATCAGCCCAATGTTTCAAGCATAAAATGCAGATCAGAAAATCTGATCATAGATAACAAAATGTAAATAGTCTGTCAGTTGAAGAACCCAATGGGAAGTTTGAGATAGGCATACCACAAGCTATTCTAAATACCCTTGGTCCGATAACCTGGGATCCAATGTTATAAATAGAGTAAAGGATTGAGCCATTAAATTCTGGGGGACATCCAACAAAACTATATAGATCAATGATGCCAGTATCCACCTTGGTAGGTAACAGAAGTTTGATATTAGAATATTTGTATGATAGACTCCCCCACATAGGGATGATGCTTGCCTCTAGATCTCAGATATATCAATAATCTGACAAGAGGCTAAGTAAAATGCATTTGTATGTATCAATGCTATTTTGTTCCTATCCAAACTGTATTTAAGCTGTAAAACTAAGTTATTTGTGTAGTTAATTGCCTTCCCTAAATATATTGTAAAGCCTAAATACACAGATGTATATGGAAGGTAAACGCAAATACAGTCTCTTCAAAACAGATACATGTTTTCATGAAAACTTGAACCATATTATATTCACAGTTATATTTAGTTTGAAACACTTTAATGCTTCAAAATGTTAATCCCATTGTTGTTCTAGCTGACATAAATCAAAGCAATCCACTTTATCTGTTGTTCAAAAATCTGACTGTCCCTAAAACAATAAAGTTGAGTGGGAATTTGTATATTGTAACACAAAAACACTTGAACACAACATAAATAATATGAGCAAATACAATTTAAAATGAAAACCCTTCAAAAATACCATATAAGTTATCGACAACAATTTAACTGTTGTTATAATGTCCAAAATTTGAAGCAAACTGTGATTTAGCATGCAAGTCCCAAATACGTCTTCCAAACACTCGTATCTCACAGCATGAATGTTCCTGACAAAGTTAGAAAAAGAATATAGTCAATAGTCCAAAAATCCCTTTTATCCCATTGTAGTAAAAATAAAATGATAATTGGCCACTTGTATATACGACCTTTTGAGTCTCAAAGAAGCCCTTATTCCCCTAAAGTAGCTCCGTTCTTCATCAAACTGTTGGTCATGATGATAAAATGGCGTCCGAGAAGCCAAAAAGTTAGTCAAAACTAGTTTGCACAAAAACATATACCCAAAGTGACCCAGGTACTCATAAATCGTATGAACAATGGCCAAATGTTGTTGTTTAGTCCCAAACATGAGGAGCCCAGTAAATTAATTTGAAAAAATCATCCGTGAACAGAAAGCAACAGTTGAAAAGGTGACTGGTAGGCTGAAATGCCGCCCCTCCATAACCCCTGTACAGCAACCAAAAGTATATAAAAGAAATGTGGCCAAATGCCTGAAAAAGGCTATTTTCATTTACCCATAGTCAGGAAACGTCCATTGATGCTGAAGCTTACATAGAGAATGGTGAGAAATGAAGGCTCGTATATACGTAGCTTCTCCTTCTGCTGCTTGGCTGCTTCATATAACAAAATGATTCTGCTGCTGCACAAACAACCTGGACTGTTAACAATCACTGAAAAACAAGTATATAGCCAAGTTGTAGAAAAATAAAATAAATCCAACTCCCAAACAGCAAAATTGTAGTTCTTTTACTGTGAGCTGCAGATGAAGACATGCAGCTCACACCAGTCTCACAGACCCCCAGCAGGGAATGAAGAGCATGTGTTACATCAAAAGAGATCCCCCTGCATGAAAGGCAATTACACGGCTATAGTAATGTAGAATCCAAAATCCAAAGAGTAGGCCAGCAAACTGTGATACTAAAATCATATATTAATTCAGTAATGCAATGCACAAACAAACTGGTTTCAGCTGGTACACAACACAGCCTTCCTCAGTGTAAATCAAATCCATTTCAAGTAGTCTTTTATACATGCACTTATACATTAACTTCACGGCAACCATGCAAATGGAGATAAGTTGCATGACCGCCGAATCATACACCAATGGACTGTATGAACACTTACACAAATGCATGGATCTTGCAATACCAGACAGGACAAAGATGCTCTCCTCCAAAAAAAGGAAGCCAATCTGGCGGTTCCCTGCCAAAAACAAACTCTACAACAGATGGAGGAAACTGATGCCGAATATGGTAAAATCCCAAGACTGGAAAAACTCCCTTATCAGCCTCAACAAAAATTTGATATCCTTCATCAAATCCTCTAAAGCTAGCTATGAAAACAGAATTGCAGCAGATAGTAAAGAAAACTACAAGGCCTTCTATAGTTATGTAAAGAATCTCCACGGCAATAGCCAGATTTGCTCTGAGCTATTGCACAATGGTACCTCAAATACCAAGCCAACAGATATTGCCAATATACTGGCCGACATATTCAGTGCCAACTTTACACCCCCCCAAGGGACCAGACACAATACCAGTAGATTGCCAGGCACCCAGTATTACAGCTGCACAGGTTAAAACAGCACTCTCCAAGGCCAAGAATACAGCTTCTATGGCACCTGACAATATCCCTGGCTGTGTTCTACATGAACTACAGAGTGAACTGGCACCTCACCTGTGTGCCCTGTTCAATCACAGCTTCACCTCAGGCTTTGTCCTTACCGAATGGCACACTGCTACAGTCATCCCTCTCCACAAGACTACAGACCCTGAGAACTATCGCCCCATTAGCCTGATGAGTCTGATATGCAAAGCTATGGAACGCATCATCTTGGACCTAATAAACAAGGATATAGGGAATCTCCAAACTTTGGATCCCACACAGTTTGGTTTTCTGAAGGGTAGATCATGCCTCCTCAACTTGGTCACCTTCTTTGAGTCAGTCACCAGAGCTGTGGATGAAGGCAAGGTGGTTCATACAGCCTACCTTGATCTGGCCAAGGCATTTGATACCATTCCCCATTCAGGAATCATAGAAAAACACACTAAGCTAGGCATCAACCCCTATATCACTAGGTGGGTCGCAAACTGGCTCACAGATAGAATACACAGTATGAAAGCAGCTGGCTCCAAGTCAGGCTGCCGACCAGTCATGAGTGGAGTCCAACAGGGTTTAGTTCTGGGTCCTCTCCTGTTTGGTATCTACTTCTCTGAAGTCCAGGCCAACACAAACAGACTCTGGCTGACAAAGTTCGCAGACGATTGCAAGTTGGGAGCTATTCATAACTCCCCGAGTGATGCTGACATCCTACAGAAAAGCTTCACTGAGACCAATGACTGGTGTCAGAACCATGGCCTTAAGCTCAAAGCAAAAAAATGTGTTGTCATCCCCTTTGGGAAATCCTGGTTCCCATGAATTACCACATTGATTGTAGTCCACTGAACACAGAAGGCATTATAAGAGATCTGGGAACACAGGTTGACAGCAACCTCTCTTTTGACCACCACATTGCCACTGTGGTCAGAAAGTCCTTCTATGTGGCACATCTCATTACTAAGGGTTTTGCATCCAGGAAGAAAAACGTCATTGTCTCCCTCTACTCTTCCCTCATTAGGCCAATCATTGATTACAATGCCCTGGAGAGGCCTCAAAAGTACCTCACAAAGAGGCTCCTAGGCCTTAAACATTTGTCCTATATGGACAGACTAAAAAAAACTCCAACTATTCTTTGTCTCATATCACCTACTTAAAGGCGATCTCTGCTTGACTTACAAAGCCATGTCTGACCCAGCTCTGTTAGAAATGCTACATATAAAGAAATCCCAATCCCTCCTCACCATATGCTCCAGAGACCTCAACCTCATTAAACAATCAACAGAACATGCTGGAGGGACAGGTTCATAACCCAGAGACTGCCCATGCTATGGAATAGACTTCCCATACATGTCAAGCAGAGCACCTCACTGACCCTCTTCTAGAGAAATCTTGATGAGTGGATGAGAAATAGAAAATTCACCCCAGGGATCACTCCAGTGGCTTTACTCAACAGAGGCACTGGGCACTGGGAACTAAGGCCAGGTGGCACGATGCCAGGATAATCCTATGGGCTAGGCTTGTAAAGGCCCCAGGGCCGATAGCCTAGTACACACATATGAACCTATGAACGAGTTGGACTTGACAAAATATTGAAAAATACTAGTAAAATGCTTTCCATCAGACATTCAGTTTTCATTTAACAGCAAGACAGAGTATGAGTAATTCAAAAATAGCTGGTGTCAAAACATTAGATGAAAACTAGATGTTAAGAACTTTACAGTTGTATGCTTTGGCAAATATGACTTCCCTTGTAACTATTGCATTGACAACACACTCCTGAAGGCTTGATCAAGAAGTCATGGGTCTGGGAGACTACACTGACGATGATCTGTCCTTTGTTCACCATGTATCTATTATTGTAAGGAAGTCCTTCTTCATTGCACAGCTTCTATCTAAAAGTAGTGTGCCCACGTCCAAGAATGTAATCATTCCACTGTACTTTCATCATGACGGTCATTGAAATTAATGCTTTATTCTATATGTAGCTCTCCAAATACTTCTCATAAGTGGGGTGACACAAAACCTTCTCAGTAAAAAAAATCTATAGCCTTGAATCACAAAAAAACATGCAGACTGTCTCAAAACCTTATCTCTCTTCTCTGTATCCTACAGATTCCTAAGAGGTGACCTCTGCCTCACATATAGAGAATCATCAGACCATATCCTGTCAGACCTATAACACATTCTTAAGTCCAATGGTAGTATGAACACTGCAATCAAGGGATCTCATTCTCTTTTCAACATAAATAGAGCATGTCTGAGAAATTGGTATGTATCACAGAAAATATTTCTTCAATAGAACTGTCTTCCACTCCACATAAAGAGAAGAACTTCTCTTGCTTCCACTATGAGTAAATGAAATTGAATACACTGAGGACAGGAATCTCCACACTACATTTTCCCAGAAAAAAATGTCTGAAAAAATAATTTTTTAAGTGTTTTATGCAGGGCGGCTTGCCCCTATACCTACTGATGTGGGTGTGTGTGTGTGTGGGGGGGGTAAACCCTTCTCAACTCCAATCTTATATATACAAACTTCACAGTAAAACCAACATGAGAAAGGGGGAAATTCCCCCCAAAAAGTCATAACTGCCAGCATTACTCACAGGCAGAGATTTCCTATGGAGGAACTCAGTGGGTTAAACCTCAGACAAGTGAAGCCTGAGAGTTCGATCCTCAATTCACCTGCAGGTTACCCACTTTTCTCACTCTATTCAAATATAATTTGGATGAACAGATGGGAATCCACAAATTCATCTCTGGTTTAGCACCCAAGTCACTGCAGAATAGGAACAACAATAAATGTCCCAACAAATTCTCATTCCGGCTGTTTCTGGATTATTCTTATGCAAAATATAAAAGCTAAAAATTAGTTGGAAAACTAAAGCCAGGTTTTTTAAGATCCATATAGAGCAATAGCATAGAAAGTACCAATGAACCCAAACTGCATATGAAAGAGAACATTTCCTAACTCTATATTACATTAAAAAAGTAATGATCAGTACTTTATAACCCACTAGTGTTTCAGCAAGAGTTGTCCATGAATATTAAGGTGTTATTACCATTTTATTGTCAAAGGCACATTGTTTACATTTCATATTCCTGCACTGGACCCAAATAATATAATCAGATGTGAACACATAAACCAGGACACCATTTATAAGAGGTGTGCGTCTGTTCCTGTACTGACAGGTACCAAACATAGTTTGCCAGAAATGTATCTATGGAAAAGATTCTCATTTGGAAATGCACTAAAATTCTAATATCTGTTTGCCAAATAGTAGAATTTTCAGGGAATATAGTAATTTCTATGCATATGAAGTTTTCAGTCATATAACTGTATACTCCATACCCGGATGAAATAATGCATATAAACCTAGTTGCATTTTCAAAAATATATGTTGTCAGCACTTTATCTGTGCATAGAAAACAGCAATTGCAGAATGGGAAACCTGTTTGACAAAATAACCATAATCATCAATTAGATAACTGATAAAAGTCTGAAGAAATAAATGGCAAATACACACACACACACACACACACACACACACACACACACACACACACACACACACACACACACACACAAAATCACTTTACCAAAGAACAAACTACAATCTTCAAGTCATCACTACAAAAATGGGTGCGAACATCCACTTCATTTCCACAGATTTCACTGTTTCTCATAAGGGAACCAGGAAACATCTCTATTACATTTTCAAAACAGCTAGACTATGCTCAGAGTTATTAACTAACCTTGTAAAGCCTGCACTAAAGTGACCAGCTCAAACAGAACTAGCTATATAATTTCTCTTCTGCTCAACAGTAACCTTAGCTACTAGTCTGTTTTTCCTCTTCTGTTTAATAATCCATCAACTGTAGCATGTTTCTTCACAAATTAATAACTTACTTTTAATAGTTTCTCTTATAAAATTTATGTAAAATGTTAAACTTATCAAAAATTGTAAAATTAAGTTTGTCTAAGTCTCCGTATGTCTTGGAGCTTTACTACCCGGGCCTCCACTGAAAATGGGCAAGTTGTCCAGCTGGACTTTCCCAGTAAACAAATGTAAAATAATTAAAATAATAAATAAATAAAATAAATATAATAGCATATTACTCATCTAAATGATCAAAGGAGGCAGGCCATACTTAAATACAGAGCTGACCAGGTAACAAAATGTTCTAACAGTTGTACCATTTGTATTTAATGAAGCAACAAGCAAAACAAAAAAATAAATAAAATCATGCGTGACACTGACACTTTTGGTTACTGAAACAAGATATGGAAAAAGCGATAATGATTGTTTCACAGTGAAAACACATAATTAAAAGGTTGTTACAGAGCAATATCACTGTAAACATTCTACTTTCTTTCTTGATTCCAGTTAACATTTTGAATAAACTTACTCATCTGCTTTACCAGTTGGACTTATAAACATAAAATAATGTCTTTTGTTCATTTATAATACTAATGGGTAGCAAAAATTAAAGGGTCAACTATGAATAATTGCAGCTTATTTAATCAACATATGATTAGTCAAACATAAAACACCATAAATCTTTGCAAAAAACATTCATACACACACGCACATACACACATACACACACACACAAAATGCAGGGAGGACAAGCCTCTCTGCACCATCAGTAAGGGCGAAACAGCCACAGACACCAAACTAAAGAAAAAATATTGAGACTATGAAACTCTTATCACTGTTTTCAATTGAAAATCATTGCCATTGTAATTTCTATGAGTGCTCCAGCAATTATTGTTATTCTCTTATTCGGTAATTTCCTCCTTCTTCAAGTT
This sequence comes from Protopterus annectens, assembly GCF_019279795.1. Lineage (NCBI taxonomy): Eukaryota > Metazoa > Chordata > Ceratodontiformes > Protopteridae > Protopterus > Protopterus annectens. The sequence goes on from NC_056728.1 coordinate 1,204,943,575, forward strand.
ACTGTTACCATGGAGTTGGTATATACATATATATATATATATATATATATATATATATATATATATATATATATATATATGGGTATACTGCTTTTAATCGAATACCACTTATTCAAAAAAGAGCAGTAGACCGTTTAGTTACATGAAAGTGCATTTATTCGAAAGTGCACTTTTGCGAAACTCATTTTAACAAACCGGTGAAAAGATGAAAAAAAAACAAAAAACACTTTATAGCATTACATTGAGTGGGGGGCTACCCCCTACTTAAATATACCAACTCCAAAATTGCATTACAGTGGGGAACAGGTAAATTCCCTCTTCCCCACTGTAGTGTGCCTCGGTGCTTCAGTTTTCCTGAATGGTTCGTTGAACCGTGCTTTTCGAAAGTCCACTTTCGCTTAAGTGCACTTTTGCATAACCGATGGTCTACTGTTCATTTTCGAACAAGTGTATTTTCAGTCTTATACAGTAGACCCATATATATATATATATCTATATATGTATATATATATATATATATATATATATATATGTATATATATATATATATATATATATATATATATATATGTATATATATATATATATATATATATATATATATAAAGTTTTGTGGGGGGCTTGCCCCCTGCAAAAAAATCTTAAAGTTAAATTTTTTCCCATATGTGTTTGGACACTATTTTTCAGTATTTTGGATAATCAGTTTTGTAGATGGAAGTCTGTGATTCATAATAGAACCCATTATACTCTATAAGTGGCCTGAAAAGGGAAGAATAGTGGTGATGATGATTCCTTAGATTTAGAAAATGTACCCCTGGGAGATGACTAGCTAAGATGGGGTGAAGGGGGCAACTGCAATGGGTGCAGTGTTAGGGGTGTGGCAGACCAATCTAGATTGCTGCTTAATGCATTCTGGCTTTTAGAAGCTGCTACTGGATTTACATTCAAACCTGAGTGCTGTTGTACTCCCTGTGTGGTCTCAACTGTAGCAACTGTTTGCTACATTTTAGCAAGCAGTTTGTTGCAGTTTAAAGCATTTCTTTTTTTTTTAAACTAAAACTTGATTGTTGTCATACTCTCCCTGCTTGGTATAAAGTGAAGCAACTGCTTCATGCATTGCAGCAAACAAACAAGCGGGGTATAAACTGTAGCAACTACTTGCTACATTGTAGCAAGCTGTTTGTTACATTTAAAAGGGAAAAAAATATTTTGAACTAAAACCTGAGTACTGTAGTGTTCCATGTGGGGTATAAACTATAGCAACTGCTTGCTACATTTGTAGCAAATACTTTGCAATAATTTAAAAGAAGTAAAGTTTTTTTTTTTAACTAAAATGTGATGAAGAAGGATGGTCAGAGGCAGGGAGCAAAAATAGGACCTTTTTGGCTTATGGGGCAGGAGACTGAGCAGATATATCTAGCTCTATGATTGGTGTGCCAGTAGAAGGAGCAAACCTTTTTTTTTTTTGCTGTTCACTTGAAAATTTGTGTGGAGGTGTGGAGCATAAATAGGGTACTGTATGGCAGGAAGCCAATTAGCTCAGTGTAGTTTTGTATGCAGAACTCCTTTTTCTCCCCTTTTTTTCTGTTTGCTTTTCACTAGGAGAGCTGCAGTAGTAGGGGTGAAACTTCATGGGACTGGTACAGGGTGCTAGTTGAATCTGCTATGCCTCAGACCGCTGGGGATCAGTCTGACTGTATAAAATTATTTCCTGGCAACAGTGGTAACATGGTGGTCAAATCAATGAAAGTGACAATGTCCCTAATGAATGAGTCAGTTTTAAGGGGGTGTTACCTATTTGATAGAAGCCTGGATGACAGGTTTTCCAATGTACACAGTGTTACCTTTCCTGGCAGTTAATTTGAGACTGTCAGCTAAGCACCACCTGCTAGTGTAAATCAGGCTCTGCAGGAGAATATAGTGGACAGTTGGGGTGTTTAAGACAGCTACCAGTTTGCAGTCATCAGCAAACTGTACTATATATATATATATATATGTGTGCGCGTGTGTGTGTGTGTGTGTGTGTGTGTGTGTGTGTGTGTGTGTGTGTGTGTGTGTGTGTGTGTATATGTAATTATACTTTTTAGATCACTAATGACTCTGATCAAGAGTAAATACATGGAACTAGTTCATTAAGGATCAATTCATTTAAAAACAAAAACATTGTACTTACATGATTGCAAATGTAAACAAGTGTATTAGATTTGCGGTCACCTAAAAGAATTAGAAACATTACTTTAACATGTGGAGGCTCTGCCCCCACACCCCCAGAAATTAAAAATATGAATTCCTTGGTAGTACAACAATGGAGAAACTGGATAACTCCTGAGAGTAGTCTATAGTCAAACTGTTGCAGTTCAGCTATAATGTCATTCGACCACTATAACCACCTACAAAAAATTATCAAAAGTAGCACATGTGATGAATGCATACTGTGACCAAACCCATGGCATTAAAAAAACACTTGCAAACTACAAATATCTGCCCCTGTTCCGAAGCAACCTAGCAATACCTGTTCCAGTCATCCTAACTCTCCCCTAGCTCCCTCACCTTAGCTATATTATCTCTTTATTCTAAAGATATTCCTGCATTCTACCTAAAACCCCACATAGACACCCTTCTTAAACTGTACATTTTCATTATAATTGTATTCAATCAGCCTATCTAGAGAGATTGTAACTACATAAATCACATATATTTAATCTTTATCTTTGTAGTTCTTGATTGCAATATTTACAGCTGTAATGATTATCAGCTGCCAACATATCAACTAAACTACCCGTAATAAGTAAGCTACACTTCCATAGAAATTTAGTGATCACTGTATATCATTTTTTGTAAAATGATTTCATTTTTGTAATACTTTGTGGAGCTTTTCTCTCCATGCTCCACTGAAAATGGGTTCCTGGAGCAGTTGGACTTTCCCAATCAACTAATGTCAAATAATTAAATAAATCTACTACAATTAGTCAATCCACAAAAATGTCAATGTGGTTTACATTGACGCACTTCAAGAAAAATACTTCAACATGCTACAGCACATGTTCTGAGGCTAATCCTTAGAATATGCAAATAAAACAAAAGTGTATTTTGCAGGGGACCAATAACCATGAAAAACCACAAGCTGTCCAGATCAAGAGTGAACTCCCAACTATTTATTAGAAAAACAACAAGTTGGAACTACCCACAAATTGTTTGATATAATAAGTACAAAGAACTTCTCCACTGCCTTACTGAGCGGTAGCGTTGTTGCCTCACAGCAAGAAGTTCTCCCGTTCGATTCTCAGCTACTATGCGGGGAGTGCCTTCTGTGTGGAGTCTGCATGTCCTCCCTGTGGGTTGAGTGGCATTTTGAAAGACACGCGTGAATGGGCGTGCCTTCATTGAAGGTTGGGCATTGAGCTGGCAACTCAGCACCGTGAAAATCTACTGCCAATCATTAGCGGACCGGAGTTCCGCTGTGGCGACCCCTAACCGGGAAAAGCCAAAAGACAACAACAACTATGAAGGAAGAGGATTCTGGTTGAACCATTCGCTGTCTTGTGTACTTGTGTCTTAACTTTCTGACTTCACTAAATGAGTGTTGGTCTGTTTCTCCAATGGTGGAGTTATAGCGGCAACTTGTGTTCTGTTTCCCTCATATCTTGTGACCATTAAGACACGAATTTGAATCAATACACATATCTGGATTGAAGGAGGCTTGTATTCAATATTAAGCCTCATTTCTGGGACACTGAGTGACTGTACTGGTCTTTTCCCTTGAGGAAGTTGGAACTTATGCTATGTAGTGAAAAGATCATGGTGGCTTGGCTCACTACATAGGATCACATAGGGCTGCTTGGCTGCCAGACTATTTGTGTTGTTGACCTCACTTTACTAGTGTTTGTTGGTTCCTCCACCTGTGGAGTTACAGGGACACCTAGATACTTGTTCCGTAGCAATATTCTGTTTAGCCCTAAAGCATCTTGAATAGACACCAGTATTGGATTTGGGTATTGGGGCTAACAGTACAGCAAAGTTGTAAGGCTGACATTTACGAACAAGCCTTTATTTCACAATATACACCTACTTCACCTGGGCTTCAACTGTGCTTTGGCTACTTAACTGTGTTTTAGCTTTTAATATTTTTACAAGTCAGTTTGTTCACACTTTTCTTGATGCACTGAAATAGAAGTAATTAAAGCTTTTACAAACCACGTTCCAAGTTACTTACGGACTGTAGCATTATGACCTAAAATGGAGGTGGAACTGGACACATCTACACAGTCAAATTCTATCGGTATACTAACACAGCTACTTGAGCAACTGTTTTTAACAAGTTAACCAAATTAACACCACATTGAATTATCTTCCCATTAATGTTCCCAACAGTAGTATTTACAATAGGGAAGCAATTGGCAATGTAAACTCTGCTCTGTTGGTACATTCCAGGAACAGAACAGAGGAGTTTACATACAATAATGGAAGAAGCTATAGCAGCAGAGTAAATAGAGGGCTGTGTGAATCTAATATGACGGCAAATGCACAAGACAACACTAATGGAAAGAACACAACAAACTATGATGGCAGGAGGGACTTTAAAAACTGGCTGAACAATAACTATAATTTTACTAAGCTTGCAAAGACTGAACAGACACAGCTGAATGACAAGCAGGTTAGTTTAAAAGAAAGACTGAAAAGTTTTGAATCTAAATTGTAAAAGTTGAGGTCTTTGCAAATTGAAAATGTTTATTTAAAAGAATGTTTAAAATGTGAAGAAATTCCTAGAGGGTTGAGAATGTATAAATTTCCCTTTGGTGTAGTGAAAGGTTCTAAAGAATATTTCTGTTTAACTGATATGTTCAACAGATATGGAATTGAATTACTTGAATTTATAGTAAAATTAAACAATGAGCGAGTTGAAGTTCTTATAAAAGAGGTTACTAGTTTGGAACTGTTTATCACAAATGATTTTTTATTTTTTGAATATGAGAACTATTTTGATAACATTTTTTTCTATGTCAACAAACATGTGGAACAGGTAACAAAGAGGAAAGAAAAGAAATTAATGCAGGACAGTGATGAATATAGGGAAGGGAATGCATATCTTTTACATGAGGGTACTGGGTCAGCTACAAATGCAAACACCTGTGAGTTTAACACATTAACAGACACAGTGCAAGGTTCTGTTAAGAGAGACCATTATGATGACGAGGGTGACATGGATGAAAGTAGGTATAACAGTTGGAAAGAACAACCCCAAATTCCATCTTTGCCTAGACGGTCGGAAAGGATGCATAATTTGAGGGGTAGGGGACATTTTTTACCCCAAGGTCAAATGAGACCAGGTATGGGAGGGAGAATGAATCACAGAGGGGGGGGGGCAGGTGAACAGGAGATTGGACAACAAACGATAAAGGGGGCTCAGATTATTGCCAGCTATGGTGGAAAGATGTTAACCCACAATGATTTCCACATTTTTAACTGCACAGAAAAGGAAATTGACACTGCATACATTAATTTACTTGAAAAGGGTTTAAATTTGTCCCCAGATTTAAAGGAAACATAGCTGACACCATGATCGAGTTGAAGTTATTTACTAGGAGGTTGAACTTATCTTTCCTAAATAGGGATAGTGAAGCCCCCATAACAACTAATTTACTTAAGAAAAAGAGCACCTTTAACCCCCCACTTTGTAAAGCTTTATAGACTTTTGAAAAAGATTGCAAAAGGGATCTTTATGTAGCATATAGTGACAACAGGAAGAACTTTAACAACTTAACCAAAGAAGAATACGGTTTGCTCAAAAGCTATCAAGAGACAAATGAAACCTGACAAGAGGGGTGATGTTAGCAGCTCACATCAACTATGTAGGCTAAATGATGAACATGCTCTTAGACAAAAACTAGGTAAACCCCAGTTTCGAGAAATGAGATCACTATAGCTCAGAAGAAAATTGACTTATTCCTAGAAGATGCCCTTTTGCAGGAATTCATCACTCCAGACACCCTGAGCTTTTTGAGCAATAGGAACCCTTTGATTCTGATGGCATTTGGCATCTCCAAATTGCACACAAGTGTGGAGGATCCTCCATACAGGTTAATTGTAGCTGCGCAGGGATCAAAGATATACCCCTTAGCTTTTTATATAGACAGGAAGGTTAAACAGGTATGTAGCAAACATATGCATGTACTAAGAGATTCATGGGACTTCTTAGCTAAACTAAACATCAACAGTTCCAAGGATTCAACTTGTTTTCTGATGGTTGATGTTGATCTTTTCCATCAAGAAAGTTTGGAATTATTTGAAGATATGCTCCTAGAAACCAAATTGTTTTCTGCCGATGACACACGTTTCTTGGTAGACTTGATGGAACTTGTATTAACCAACAATTTCTGTACTTTGAAGGTGAATATTTCAAACAGGTTAGTGGAGGGGCAATGGGAACAGTGTGTACTCCCACTTTTGCAAACACAGTGATGTTAGGATGGGAGAAAAAAGCTATACCAGATTCCATCTATTCCCCACTATGGTCTCACTATTTTCCATTTTAAATCACCTGTTCTTTGTATGGAAAGGGAAGCCCACAGAGACTGAGTCATTCTTGAATTACCTTCAGGGTACATCAACCTTCCTGAGGTTTACACATACCAAAAACATTGACAGTATAAACTATCTGGATATCCATCTTAGAATACTGCATGTAATATTTACAACTGCGATCCACAGAAAGGACACATACTCCAATTGTTTTCTGCACTTTAATAGTGGGCATCCAGGTTACTGTAAAAGGAACTTGTTAAAGGGACGATTCATTCAAGTGACTATGATGAATTGTAATGAAACTTTGTTCAAAGAGGAACTGGACAAAATGACATCTATGTTCTTAGAGAGAGGTTACCCACATGAATTGTTAAGAACACGTAGGGAGGAAGTGGTGAGCAACAGAGATACCAGATATCCATGTATACTGGGGAAGCCAGATTTACTAGGGAGTACAGGACAGGGTAAAAACACAGACATTAAGAGTTTTCAAAATGTTATGGTTATCGAGTTCAATGAGGGAAACAGGGATGTAAAGAACATCATTCTAAGGAATTGGGCTATTCTAAAAACTCATGAAGAGTTGTTCCAGAACATAGGAGAAATACCCACATTTACATATAAGGTAAACAGGAGCATCAAACAAGTGTTAGAGAGGGACCCTAAACCCCACAAACTTAGCAACCAAATGTGGTAGGAGTAGCTACTACCATCACATAGTTAACAAAGGGGAAGTTATTTTAAATAACAGTTTCAACACCAAAATTACTTTTACAAGAGGAGATTGCAATACAAGTTGTGTGGTGTATTTAGCCCTCTGTGGCCTTTATTGTTCATTTTATGTAAGGAAAATGGAGAGGAAGCTTTCCAAAAGAATTTATGAACACCTATGCACCATAAGGAAATGCAGTAAGAATAACACGTTGTACAAACACACCTGTGTATATGAGGGCCATAAGAAGTTTGTTTTTGGTATTTTAGAAGTAGTTCCACTTGAACCTAGAGGGGGAGCTTGGGAAACCAAAGTAGAGTACAAGGAACTTCTATGGCAATTTAGATTAGATGCAATGCACAAACCAAGTTTGAATGAATATGCCACAATTAACCCTGTACTTAAAATGAGAGCTGCCAAACTGTAATATTATTTTTTATTAATTTGCTCATTTTAATATAGCACATGTATTTTAAACAAAAATTAAAACAGTATTATTGTACATTTTGAAATGTGGGTATATTTATGTATCTCGGGTTACAAATAATATAGGAAGACTTAGGTTTTTATTAGTTTTTAACTATGCTTTTATCACATTTGTTATATTTACTTTGTTTTAGACAGTGAATCAGATTTTAACTGGTTGTAACACATAATGGACACTCATGGTTTAAAAAACTGACATGACGATGTAATGTGATTGGGTGATGTATGTTCCAGGTTGTATATAAGTCATGTGATTTTATATGGCATCAGGTTCTTATGAAGTCCTTGAGGGGATGAAAACGCTTAACTTGTTGTTTTTCTAATAAATAGTTGGAGTTCACTCTTGACCTGGACAGCCAGTGGTTTTTCATGGCTATTGGTACTCTTTGCATGGATTGCACACAACAGTGTTTATTTTGCAGGAGAGCAAGCCCCACCACCCCAGCACCCACACACCTCATTCTAATTATATATACTTACTTCGACATTACACTGCCCCCAGAGAAAGGGCATATCCCCCTACCCGGGCGACTGTCAGTCTTGCATAGCTGTTGACCATTTCCATATGTTAAAAAATGTTGGTTGACAATACACTAGTCGACCATCCAAATTTTTGACTTACTCCAGCCATCTGTTTATTGTGTGCTACTTATACACTCAATCATCTCTTTCCATTTCTTCCTATCCTCTGCATCTTGCTCTGTCACCGCCTGCATGTCCTCCTCCTCTCTCCGTCCATATAAACCTTATCTTAGGCCCCCTCATTCCTCTTACCTGGCAGCTCTCTCCTTTAGCATCTTTTCCCAATATACCCATCATCCTCCCCTCAGCACATGTCCAAACCAGATTGCTCTTAACATCTTTAACTCTCTCTGCCACAGCTCTGACTCTCCCTGCTTTTTGTCAACGGATACCGTCTGTCACAAAATCCTCTGGACTTCTTCTCCACCCATTCCACCCTGCCTGTACTCTTCACCATTCCTCTACCCCTCTCTCATTTACACACATATATTCTGTCTTAGCCCTGACCCTCCTCCTCTCCAGTCCTCTCCTCCTGGTCTACCTCTCCTACAGATCACAACAATGTCATCTGCAAACATCATAGTCCCGGGGCCTCCTGTCTGATTCCCACCTCCACCTTTAACGGATCTGTCACTCCCACTGCAGTTATCCTGTACCACTCTTGATACTTCTCTGCCACAATACCACAACTCTTCTCTCAATACCACAATTCTTCTTCTCCATTGTCCCTCTTCATATGCTAAGTCCAAAAGACACAAGACACAATGCAACTCCTTCTTCTCTTTTCTCCATCAACACACTCTCCACAACAGAGCATCTGTAGTGCTCTTAGCTCTTTTGAAACCATACTGCTGATCACTAATCATCACCTTCACCTCCCTTCTTAACCTTGCTTCCATAACTTCAAGCTTCCTTTAACTCATTTTATCCTCTGTTAGTTACTGCTCCTTCTGCACATGCCTGCACATTAAAGATTCTTAAAAAACACTTTTTCCACTTTTCTCCTCAGGCTCCCTCCATCTTCTTTCCAAATTAAAAAACAATAGTATTAAAAATTCCTGCCATTTCTCCTAAGCACCTCCATGCTCCATTGGTATATCATCTTGGGCCAACAGCCTTTCCATTCTTCATCCTCTCTCTTCATAGCTGCTTCTTCCTCTCCTGCTAATCTGTTTCACTTCCTGATTCACTATCCCCACATCATCCAACCTTAGGTCTCTTGTCCCCCTTCCTCTGTCCAGATGTCACAACTTCATCCTCACTCCAAAATTTTTTCTCTTTTCCATCGCACACCCCAACTTGAGGAGCATATGCACTAACAACATTCATCATTACACCATCAATTTTGATAAACAATTTGAACCGTTTTCTAAAACACCTGCCCTTACTTCCTTCCATCTGGTCTCTTGCACACACTAACCTTCTCCTATCTTCCTGCCCTGGGCGCCCTTATACACTACAACCTAGTATTTACAGAAGAGATTAGTAGTATTGTTCATGTATTTGCTCTGTAGATATCTTACCTGTCTGGACTCCCATAATAAATGATTCCTGCTTCATGTCTTTTTCATAGTGCTTCTAACTGGAATCTCAATCACTTAAGGAGCAAGTGATCTTCTCATAGAGAGGATGGAAGTAAAGTGTGTTGCTTTCATTTTATTGAGTTTTGTTATCATATGCCTAATGCCAATCTTAGAAATAATCAGAGTGATGTTGTTTCTCTGTCTCTGGCCATAGTTAAAATAATTATGCTGGGCTCCTTAAAAACATGTCAAATATTCTAGGCTGTTACTTCCTAAGCCAATGAACGTGGTACAAATATGCAATGTAGTAATATTCTCACCATGAGTTCTTTTCACATCTCACATATTGTTAAAAAAAACAGTAACATTATTCTTTTGGAATTAAGTGTCAAACAGCCCCTCAAACAGATATTTCCCTAAATCTGAGACTTACACTAAACACAGATACTTTCTTGATGCAGCCATTTTCTATAATATGTGTCTGACATATGAACAGCTATCAGTGAATATCCATACTCAAATGCAGATATGATGCCATTTGGTAATAGACACTACTGATAAATGTTGAATGTGCTAGGTTCTGGAAAGTGCAGAGATATGTATGATTGATATTATCACCAGTATATTTTAGGATAAATGCCATTCTTTTAACCCAGACTCATGTGCTTTCTGAATTGACTCATTGTCCCTAAAGACACCGTCAGGCAACAAAGCCACTAATCAATTTTGGGTTTTATGGTCATAGTCAGATATTTATTCCAATATACCACCTGGCTGGCCATAGTCTGTAATCTTGCCTTCAACTCTCATTTTGTCTGGTAAGTAATGGATGTATTAATCAGAGATTACTAGACCCAAATGGTGTTTTTATAAATATAGAGAGACTTGGATCTGGTGAAAAGAGAAAGGTTTGAATTCAGGGCTGGAGCTATAACAGAAGTTGTAGGGATACTGGAAGAAACTGATAATTGATGTAGAAGAAAAATAGTGGAATAGGGTAACACCTTCATGTATCTGGGAAGCCTGGTAGAGGAGAAGGAAGTTGGAATGAGGAAGTCAAAGCTAGAATCTGAGGGGTTGCAGAAAACTGGTGTAGAGTGTCCGTGATAGTGTGTGAAAAGCTGAAAAGTAAGGTGTACAAAAACAGTAGTGTGACCAATACATCTGTATGGTAGAGGAACCTTGGCAGTAAAGGCACATCGAGGCTGAGGAATCTAGAGATGCTGGAGATGAAGTGTCTGAGATGGGTGTTAAGATGCACACTGTGGAACAGATGAAGAATTGAGGACATCATAATACAAACCAAAGTTATCCCCATTTTCAAGGAAACAGAACAGATTACAATGGTTTGGGCACATGTGTAGAAAACCAGAAGACCATCTGGTGAAGAAGATTTGGGGCAGACAGGAAGAAGGTAAGAGGAAAAAAAGGGCATCCAGCAAAGAGGTGGATGGATTGTGTAAGAGAAAACAAGCAAACTTTGGGTCTGACTATCGAATAATGTAGGAAAGTGGCTTTCGCTCAAAAGATGGAGATAGTAGAACCAACACACCAACCCCATGTAGAAAAATGGTAAAAAAGTGGGGTTGATAAAGATGATGAGTTATAAGGGAACTTCTCTAAGTGAGTTATATGGATTGTTTCACCATAATATGCTTGTGTAACCCACTATGAAAGAAAACTACCTGTTTTAGATAAAAGCATGCTATCAGGAGTCTCTGCAAAGCTAATGTGTTTCTATGGATGTGATTGTGTATATGTGTGTGTGTGTGTGTTGTGTGTGTGTGTGTGTGTGTGTGTGTGTGTGTGTGTGTGCATGATGATTGCTATTCCTAATCTATGCTGCTGATTGCTTTGTGCATGTCGTTTGATGGGTTGTGAGAAATGCTCATCCCCATGATCTTAAAATTTATATAAAATGGAGATACCTTTCAGTCTAGAGTTCAGGTTTAAGACTAAATATATCATCAAGTGCAGATTATTTTTCCAGTTATCCTCGTAGAATTAATTAAGAAGAAGAAATTAGGTGAAACAGGATGAGAATAAGAAATAACATTAAAATTTTAGTTTCAAATTGTTGTCACATGTTCTTTAAGAACATTATTATTTAGTGATTTATGCAGAAATTGCAGTTACATAAATTGTCATTCAGATAGGATAACACTGCTATTATTAAAACAAAACAGAAAACAAAGTAACAGTGATGTGTCATATTATTTCACTCACCATCAACCTTACAATGTAGTTTTAATAGGGACACGTGATCTCTTTTGATTTCAACCTAGAAATCCATTTACTTTTATCTTCAAGAGATTTGCTTATCTTTCCTTCTTAAGTACAGAATATAGTATTTTCCATTCAGGTATTATGCATGTCTTCATAAAGACTGTGAACTGTTTGCACAAAAAACTGCTTTTCTTATTAAAAACTGCGTTGCTAGCATCATTTTAATTATTTATGACTTGATCTATCTAGTAATGTTTTAGACTGTATGAATAAATGACAGTTTAAGAAGATGTACACCATTTAACATGTTTTTGAGATTTAATGCCAGAACAGGAGATGTGGGCACTACTTTTGTGTATATATGATTATGCTTGGACCTTGTTATCAGAAGATTCTGCAGGATAGTAATGGAGCAGTCTTAAGAGTTTTTTTTTTTTAAAGAATTTTTTTTTTAATAAAATACGATTTCCATAGACAAGCCATCTTATTGCTTAATTGAATATCATAAAGTTGAAGTGTATGATAATCAGATTATTTGTTATGCAATTGGCCATTTTTGTCTCAAATTACATTTTACATACAATAAATTTACTAAATCAAGCATGTTTCTAAATGTGGACTATTTTCTAGCATTTATGCATGACAGTAAATTGTCCATAGTTTCTCTGAACATGCATATGCATGTGATACAGAAGATAGGCTTGACTACTTCCGTTCCCCACCTTGCATACTAAACTCTATGGATGGCAGTGGTTATTCACAAGATTACCACAGGAGCTGGCTATGACTGTTAAGCATGGAAGATATCGTGCAGAACACATGCCTGTAATTTGATGTCACTGTTTAAGGTCTTTACTCTATACATTTTTTGTGCCAGGGCCATTTTGCCTAAATATGAAATTACTGGTATTCAAAAAGGAAGAAGGGTTAAGAGAGTAGTTTAAGCAATAGCTGGAGGACAAAGGGTACAGGGCATAAATCTAGATGGGAAAATTTGTGAACCTCAAAACTGCTTTGGAATCAAGTAAACCTTGTTATTGGTCATCTTAACTAAGTCACATCTTCTTCTCTGTTCTTTATTAGTACAAACAACAGCAACCCTCTTAAAATGAGTTGTTAAAAATATTCTCTAATCCTTCTCTTTCTGCCTCTACCCCCACAACAAGCTCCCTTACACTCTGATACATAGCTGAACAAGGCCCACTGTCTCCAAATTAATTTCATCATTATACTGTCATTGTACAAAGAAAAAAAATAAACTGAAGACCTCTAAAACAAAACTCCATATGATGCCCCTTGCCTCTACCTTTGTTAACATCATATATTCCCTGTTCACCCCAATTTCAGGTTATCCCATAATCCCTGCATTTTAATGGCTACAGTAATAAAGCTCCTGCAAAAATACAAAATCCTTCCACCACTTCAGACTTCTGCTCAATCTCATTTCTTTTAATTGTAAGAAACCCTAGCCTATTCTAACTATCCAATTATATTAAGCAAGACCCTCTCCTTTCCAGTCAGCAACATCATTTCTAAAATGGCAAAAGCACTATGACTGCTGTATCTTTTTGGATACCATCATAATCAATACCGATGCAGGGAATTTGACAATACTATATTTGCAGGCTTCAAAGAATTTGAATCTGGAGGACAACAACCTTAACTCTTTTACAGCCACATACATTAATGATAAAGCAGTAGGCTGATTTTGAAACATTCCATATAAAAGAATCTTCCATGTCAAGGTCGGACCCAATCCTCAAGGGTCAGTCATTTCCCCATTACTTTTTCTATCCATTAACAGACTTTATACCAACCTTCCTACCTTTTAACTAATCTTATATGCAGACAAAACAGCATCTTATAGATCAGAGGTTTCAACTGAAGAAATTAAATATCTGCTAGAAGAGAATCTTGCCCCAGAAAAACAATGCCACCAACTCTTGTGATAAGTAACACAGTCAGGAAAACAGAGATATGGCTGGACCAAGCTTTAAACGTTCAGAGTTATATGGAAATGACAAAAAAATAAAAAATAAAAAAATAATCTTCTGGGACTGGAAAATCTTTCATTTTTTGACCCCTGAAAGTAGAATAGCATTTGGAAGACGAATAAGTAATTCTTGTCCAACTTGTATGCAGCACCCTGTTGCTGCTCACAGAGTGACTGGCCCTTTCTGCAGCTAATTTTTTAGCAAAGCATGTTGTTTTCCAACTCTTGCTCATTGTAATGAACATTAGCCAAAACCATGTGGCTTCCTATCAAACAGGCAGCAGAACTCTTCATTGGCTGTCTTCTTCATGCTTAAATTACATCCTTTTAACACTCCCAATACAATGTTAGGGCACAGACTAAATGTTTTATCTTTATAGTACCCACCATGGTAATGTTACCTGCACTAACCTGTTTTTCTTAGTGTAATCTATGTCATTTGCAATTCACTGCCTTTCCCCTCAAAAAGATTGACACCTAGTTTGAAACAAGCTGAAAAAAGTCCATTTGTAACTAACAAATGCAAGTGTTTTCAAGATAATACATCCACATAACTTCCCTAATTATGTCTATATGCTCTGCACCAAAACACAAAATATTAACTGTAATTACACGCATTAAAATGTAATTCTTTTTCTATCAACATTACCTTACTTTTCTCACCTTCTAAAAATGTAATACTAGGGAACTGTTTGATCCTATATATATATATATATATATATATATATATATATATATATATATATATAGATATAGATATATATCTATATATGTGTGTGTGTATAATATATATATATATATATATATATATATATATATATATATTATACACACACACACACACACACACACACACACACACACACACATATATATATATATATATATATATATATATATATATATATAGAGTGACATGATCAAGTTGTAAAAAGTACTTGTGCTAAGGGATGGAGAGAGAGAGAGAGAGACAGAGGTAGTTGTTTGCTATGACTAACTTCCAAATGATTTGGAGAATGAGTTCCTGTGCTAGTTGACGTAGACCATAGTTTACTCAAGTTTCATTATTTCACATTTGTTACTACCCAGAAGTTTTATACTGAAAAAGTAATTATGGGATTTGAGGGTGGTGTTAATTTAATTATTTGTTTAAGTAGGATATCATATTTGTTTTCATTAGAGGGTCAGGAATGTATGCAAATTCAAGTAAATAATTGTACAGATGCATTATGATCATTTTTGCTTAGTAACTGTTTGTGAAAAATAACAGGAGGATTTATATATAAAACTTTTTCCTGCTCCTTCTCTTTTGCTTGATCTGGAGTCAAGTGTATAAGTACATCCTGAAAAGACTTGGGAAAAGTCAGCAGAGATGAAATTATAGAAATCAGAGAGTTATATTTTAGCCACGTTTCTGTAACTGAAGTAATGTGAAGGTGATGACACTCAAGAAAGAAGCATAACTCATTTGCTTGTGTCTAATGCTTGCAGTATTTAGGATGAATATGTTAATAATGTATGTGTGTGTGTGTGTGTGTGTGTGTGTGTGTGTGTGTGTGTGTGTGTGTGTGTGTGTTACAGCTTGTTTGTGGAAATTGCATTTGGGGATTAGGACTATGCTGCATGTTTCTTGTTAGATGAAGCAAAAGAAGAATTTGGAGGATAAGGCAAAGAGATTTATTTTTCTTTTCTTTTTTAACACTCTGTTGTGTTTTTAGTAGATTGTGAAACTATGATAATCTGTGAAGTATTTGGGGATTGAATGTGGTTGAAATTATGTGTTTGTGTTTGTAGTGGTCAAGTTACTGGCACAAGGCAATTTAAATATTACTGGCTCAGGAATTTTGGTGGAGGAGGAGACTGAAAATATAATATTGTAAGAGGGAAGGAGTTTTTCATGACTGGGGCTATTCGGGTGCTTGCTAGGGAAATAAAGCATAAATTAATTGTGCAAGTTAATATTAAAGGGTGCGTTTTGCAAACGGAACATTCAACAAAGGCTTCATTTAGTAGATAAGAAGATGGCAGTCACAATTGCTCTTCCTCATCCAAGGCTGAGAGAAGTAGACATGAAGGTGGTCCTTGCAGGAAATTTGCTGCCACCAGAGGCTGAGAAGGATAGTGCAGGGCTGTAACTACATAGACGCCAGCCTCTGCCATGATGCTAGAAAGAAATAATAATTAATAAAAGAAAAGGAGTTATAGTCTTACTTGTCAAAAAAAAAAAAAAAAAAACAGAGAAAAGAAATGGAATAAGCTGGTTGTTTAAAAACAGGGTCATTTCTTTCACCAAAGGCAGAATGAGCTAGGTATCATAGAAGTTACCTGAGTAAGTATGGTGTTGTATCAGAAAAACATTTGTAGTAAACATTGTGAGAGCCAATACCAATAAATTAGCTAACAGTAAAATTACAGGTTATTTAGTTTACATTGTCTACTCATAGGATAGTGTTTGAAGAAAATTGGTCTGTGTAGGTGGGATTGCTAACAGACACTAAGTACTGATCTGTTTATAAGATTGACGAGGGAGGACCTTAGAGTTATAATTTATTTTCAAGTCATTGGGTGGATTAAAGGACCTGAACTACCAAGACAGGCTGGAGGCCTTGTCCCTGTACTCAGTGTCCTATAGACTCCTTAGTGGCAATCTATGCTTTGCTATTCAGGCCAGTAGGGATCTGCCAGTCCAAGACCTCTTATTTCTCTACAAATCAAATGCTACAGCACATGCTAAAACCAGAGATCTGATCTTTCTTCAGCAAATAAACAAGTCACAGCAGAGGGGCAGATTTGTCACACAAGCACTACCCTCTTCTCTGAAACAAACTTCCTCTCTAGATCAAGTAGTGTGACATGCTATCTTCTTTTAAAAATGAATTTGAGAATCTGATAGGTATGCATAAACTCATCCTGGTATGACTGGTCCATCAATCCTTTAAAAAAAAAACTGAGGTCTAAGTGTGGGTAGTGTGAATGCATAAAAGTCCACATGGCCCAATTGTCTTGTGCATTTTATGATTCTATGATTTTAGGATTGGTTGGAGGAAGGACTTGGGGACTATAAGGGGTAGTTCCTCAGGAACATTTCTGCTCTCCTAAAACAGAACTAGCAACCATAAGTCCTCCCAATTTGCCTAGCGTCACAACTATTTGCAACTCTGGGGTTGCAGAAATGACTTGCTTCTGCCATGCATATTGCATGACTCTCCCCTTGAATTGAAATGAGCAGGCAGAGCCTTGGCATGTCTCTGTTATCCTTCTCAGCACCTTCAAGAGCCTGGGACACTAATACAACCCAGTTTGCCTGAACTGTGGTCAAAGCTTTATGCCTGTGCACCCAAGGAGCTCCCTGAGTTATACAATTAATATTAGGAGATGTAAATTGGGGAGCTCAGAGAGCAGAGTGAAGCCAAGTGCAACAAGCCTGTGCAGAGTGGGATTTTACCCTGGCAGAACTTTCAGACTCGGTCAGCAGACACCACTTTTGAAAAAAATATTTTTATGCCAAATGGGGCTCCTATTTTAATAATCACTTGTAGTATAGAAGCCAATTCAATCTCAATCAAAGCCTTTTTTGTAAACATTATTTTATATCTTCAGATTTGATGAAGACTTGTTGCAAAACAAGTGTTTTGGTATGAATAGTCACTGGAAGTGTTAAATAAATAAGCAAGCATCACTGAACAGAAATAGAACATGTTGGCTGAGGTTATCCCTTTTATTTCTGAATGGAAATTGACTGTCCTAATGGCTCTTGAGAATAATTCAAATAGTGTGTGATAGGGAGCGGGTGTGTTTAATATCGCTTGTCAAGGAAGTTGTTTGAGAATATCATGCTATTTTCCTTGATCCTATACCTGCATTTCTACTAAATAGGAAACATAACTTTGACAAGGAGAGTACAAAGTCAAGTGAGAAGAGTGTTGGAGTAAAAAAAAACTACCATACCACATTTACAAATGTATTTTATGTCTCTGAACTAAGAATTACAAGTCCTTTTTTATCAATATACTTGGTTATTATGTAATCCTGGATTTGGTCTCTTTGTTTTAGACTGATCAACATTACCACTAGTGGAAAAATCATAATATAAAGAATGAAGCAAAAAGCTTACAGTTTGCTTTTATAACTGATAATTATTTTTTATGATCCCATTAAAACTATATATTTTTGCACCTCCTTCAGTAAGTAAGAAATGTCTCAAGACTGAAGGGTAGCTTTCATATCACTTGCAAGGAACAATAGAATCTTTTGGAGGAATCTGCATAAATACTATTTGTCTTGGAGTAGCTAGACTTGGATGCGTAAAAGATAAGTGTTGATGCACCCTGCTAGGTGATCATGGACATGAAATATTTCTTTTGTTAAAAAGTAATGTCAGATAAATGCAGTTCTTTCACTGGTACTTACACTAACTAGGGGAAAACCTGGCCAAGGCATCAGGGAATTTCCCATACTCCTTTTTTAGAGTGAGTATAATGTCCATATCAATGTGAAAACAGCTGGGTGAAGTAGCAGAGTGAGAGAATCGTGGTTGTTAATGCTGTGAATGTGGTGGAAGAAAAGAACTTGATCATGGAGAATGTAAGTGATAATATTATTTCTGTACTTGCATCATATAGTGAGATCTAAGAAGGAAGTTGGCAGCTTATAGCAGAGTTGCAGCAGGACTTGATTGGTAGTGTATTACAATCAGGCAGTTTAGATGATGAAAAATCAAAAGAACTCATTCAACAGGCGCACCCAGGTGAGGTGTCCTTGTTATCATGTGAAGAACTGACAGAAAGATTGTTCTGGGAAGGGGTGGAGGAGGAATTAAGCATGGATAATACAGATTAGAAGAAAAACAATGCAGGAGTGTCTATTGAAAAGCAGACAAGGTTGTATGCTGCTGCGGTATAAGAGATCACAACAGATGGTGGACAGCACTCACAAAAGAAAGGAAAGACCAAGAGCAACAATTAAAAGTATGGACTGTACTATAGACAGGCATAAAATATGGGATACTATGGTGTTACCATTGGGATTTGGTACCTATAACTCCTTTATACAACTCAGGAAAAAGACTTTTTGAACCATTACATTTGAAATGGACATTTTAATGGAAACATTTTTTCTGAAGTGTAATCAAAAAAATTAATATATTGGCATGGAATGGATATTTCATCACAATTCATAAAACTTAATGAAGTAAAATAGTTTATCTGCAGTTCAGCAATGATGAAACTGAAGAAATTGATATATGCTGTCTGAAAAACGTTTACATTTGCGAAAACATTTATGAAAACTAAAATTAAGAGAAAATGTTTGAAACTGACAGTGTGAAGTGGAGGTGATATTGAAAAATTGTGCAAATGTTGTTATATAATTTACTTAGTGTTAATTATATATCTGTGGGCGGCCGTGGTGGTGCAGCGATTAGCAATGTCACCTCACAGCAAGAGGTTCTCCAGTTCGATCCTCAGCTGGGGTGCCTTCTGTGCGGAGTCTGCATGTCCTCCCTGTGGTCATGTGGGTTTCCTCCAGGTGCTCCAGTTTCCTCCCACATCCTAAAGACATGCTGTAGGTGGATTAGACACTCTAAATTGGCCCTAGGTGTGAGTACGTGCATGTGTATGCCTTCTGTGGAAGGTTGGGTGCTGGGCTCACAACTCGACACCGTAAAACTCCACTGACAATCATGAGCAGACAGGTGATCCATTGTGGTGACCCCTAACTGGGAAAAAGCCAGAAGAAGAAGTTAATTATGTATCTGTAAAAAGGGGACATTAAAATATGTAATTTATCCAGAAGCATGCAATGTGTGTGTGTGTGTTAATTTTTTCTGGAGGCAATGCTCTTACTTATGAGATGAGCAATATAGAATGCCCTTCTTACCACTGTGGCGACATGTTGATCAAAGGTAAGATTGTTGTCAACCTGTTTGCCTAGGTCTTTTACCACTGAGTGTATACTTAGGGTGTTGCTTTTGATGTGGTAGTTAGCAGGAACATCACTTTTACCGAAAGGGATGATAATACTTTTTTTTGCATTAATTTAAGATCATGACTTTGGGACCAATCATTTGTTTGTGTAAGACTCTCTTGTAGGATGTTGACATCATTTGGAGATTCTATGACCGCTCCCAGTTTGCACTCATCAGCAAACTTTGTCAGCCACAGACCTTTAGTTTTTCCTTGTACTTCAGAGAAATAGAGTCCAAACAGTAGAGGTCCCGGGACTGATCCTTGTGGAACGCCACTGGTTACAGATCTGCTGTTGGAGGTGGATTCCCCTGTTTTGAGTATATGTATTCTATCAGTGAGCTTGTTAGTGACTCATCTAATGATATAAGGGTTGATACCTACCTGGGTGAGTTTGTTAATGATGCCTGAGTGGGGAATAGTATCAAAAGCCTTGGCTAAGTCTAGGTAGGTTGTATTCACAGATTTCCCCTCGTCCAGAGCCTTGGTGACTGTCTCAAAGAAGTCCAACAGGTTTAACAGGCATGATCTCCCTTTGACAAATCCAAACTGAGTAGGGTCAAGTGTTTGGAGATTACCATATATCTTTGTTGATAAGGTCCATGATGATTCACTCCATGACCTTGCAGATAAGACTAGTCAGACAATTAGTTTATAGTTCCCGGGGTCAGTGGAAACATCACCTTTGTGAAAGGGAATAACAGTGGCCATTTTCCATTCAGCTGGGATGAAGACAGCACTTAGACTATGATTGAAAAGAGTACCCAATGGTGTTGATAATTCTTGTTGGAGCCCATGTAGGATGGAGCCTGGGATGTTATCAGGTCCCATAGATGCTGTGTTTTTGGCCTTAGAGAGGATGTTTACAACCTTCTGTTTAGAGATACAAGGTAGGGGACAGGTGGTAGAGATGTCATGGAGTATGTGTGGTGGGGGCCGGGAGGGGGTGAAGTTTTTAGAGAACCTGTCAGCCAACAGGTTAGCTATGTCCACAGGCTCAGTACATGTGTTATCATAAACTATCAGTTCAACACAAATCTGGGCCTTTCCTTTTCGGTTACAGATGCAATTAAAGAATGCCTTATGGTTGTCCTTAGTTGAGGAAGTTAACTTGGATTCCTAGTTTGCTTTGGAAGATTTCACAACAAGTCTTATTTGCTTGTTTAAGCTGAGGAGGGAGTGTTTTCAGTTTAGGGCTTGCTCCCTCTTACTGTTAGACAGCAATTTCTTCTTATTATTATAAAGCCTGTTAATGGCAGTTGTCCACCAGGCAGGTTTACACTTCCTTGAGGAGCTTGTTTTGGTCCTATCAGATATTGCTGAGTCAATTCAGTTATACAGGTTTTTGTACAAAACATTGGTGTAGAACTTGGCATAGCTGCCAATTCCATCTGAGGCAGGGGTGTATTCAAGCTATTAATACCATCCTGTAAGAGGTTATAATCTGCTTTGGAGATTTTTTTTTAGCTTAGTTGCTGCGAGGGGGAGGGTAGATGTGATAGTTACTTTGAATGAGACTGATTTGTGGTCAGATCTCACCAGAGAAGACCTCACAGTGGGGGTGCTACAATGGTCCCCCATATTGGTAAGCACCAGATCCAGGATGTTTGCATGCTTGTGGGAGTTCACCCAGCTGGTCCAGGGCATTGGAGTTAACAGAGTCAATAAACCTTTGGACAAGTGAATTTGAGCACAAATAATTTACCCAGAAAATGGTATTTGGATGTATCTTTATAGACTCAATTAGATCCAGATAGGTGGAGTGGGTGTCCTGATTCACAGAAAGGGTACTGTAGCTGTCAATGATTTGAATAGGTGGCCTACCAACAGTTAATTGCACATGAAGTATCTCCAGGGAATCATACTGTTTAACCAATCTAGAGGTGTATTTATCTTTAATGAATATTGATATACCGCCTCCTTTAGTTTTCATGCCTTCAGTTTGTGGTCTGAATGTATGGAAGGAGGTGTAACCCAGTATGGATAGAGTGCTCTCCACAGGCTTGAACCAGGTCTCCGTGACTGCACAAATATCTGCATCTTCTAAGGTGAGGGCTTCTTCCAGTGAGTGCAGTTTCATGTTAAGACTCCTAGAGTTTAGCAGCATAACCTTGAGGTTGTTTTTAGGTGGAGTTTTTATGTCGAGAATTTTGTCCTTGAGACACTGCCTAAAAAAGGCACTACGGGGGTGGCAGTAGCCGAAATCCCCAAATCCTACATATAAGACAAAATGGCCATTTGCAGTTTGATTGTTAAGATGGTCAAAGTGAGTTGCAAAATATAATAGGATATGAGTTGTATGGGTACATCAGAAGAAATTAGTAATGCGTCAAATTTGGAGAACCAGGTAAAAGGAGAGCAGATGCTTTTAAGTCACTGGAGTTAAATCACAAAAAGAGACATGATGAAAGGAAATATCAAACAGGGTTAAAGAGAGATTTACAAAAAAAACAGAGAAAGATATAAGTGAGAGAAAGACTGAGATGGGGCTAGACACTTGCAGAAAGGAAGAGAACAACAGATTATCAATGAAAAGTGTCAGATGAGGTGGTCAAGAACATGGGAAAGGGAGATGGTGCAGTAAAAACTCATGAAAGGAAGGAGTCTGGTAGAGACTCAATGTCTGGGCATCAGAGAAATTTTGGAAGGATGGGCTGATGAGATTTGTGGAACTAATTGCAGCAATAACACCTTCTCCCTGTTCCACATTTCAGGTTGTAATGATGAAATAGAGGGTTACAAATAACGGTGCTACAACATGGATTTTGGATACTTTGAAGGAAACATGATAGAATATTATAGCCACATCCATTGTTGCTAGGACACTTGTAGTGTCTTCATATTAATGTAAACATGGGAAGGAAAAGGACTACCTAAGTCATATTTGGACACTGAGGAAGCTCAAAACATGTGGGCTAAACACCGCACAGTCTGAGGCAGTATAAACATTCAACATTGTATTAAAAAAACTGCACAATGTTTAATATTGCAATTCTAAAAAAAACAATTAAGGTACTGAACAGTTTTCTACATATATTGCTGAAGAAATGTATTAGTGCTTTTCCCATGTCTGAGAATAATGGTAGCAGGCAAATCAAAAGAGAGAGATTTTGGAGGGATGCAGGGCTAGATTAGTCCACAATATATGTGGACATTGTATTCCTTAGCAGATGTGATTAGAAAGGAAATGCAAAGTGAGTGGGTGCTATCAGAAGGTGCAAATGCACTGCCATGTTCTTAACATAACTGGAAGCTGACACAAGAGGACAAAATATAAGAGCAGCTTTGCACCACTGTACTCAGACTTAAACATTTTAGTAAAGGTCTTTTTGAACAAACTGTATTATTCACCTACATATTGTTGTCATATTACTTTTTTCTTTCATAGATGGAGTCTGTATTGCAGTGTTTTCTTTTCTTTTTCATTGTTACTTTTCATCATGTATTTTTTTTTATTTCTTCTATTACCTTTCTCTGTTTTTTCATGCAACACTGCCTTCATCAGTTTCTTCTCCTTTTATGAGAGAGAGAGAAAGAGAGAGAGAGGCAGAGACAGAGACTGTCCATTTATTTTGCCAACATTTCTGTTTTATTTATTTAGATTGTGTCTTTTTTGTCAGTTCATGAATTAGTTGTCTGGTATTTTTTTGCACCATTTTTTGAGTTCTTTCTTGTTTTTTTCCACATTCTTATTTTATTTTGCTGTTTCATAGACTTTTTATTCAGTTGATTATTCTCAGTTATTTTAGGTATTTATTTATTTTTATTATTGTTTATGTTGTTTTTCGCATTTTATTGTTTGCATTTTTGTTGTATATGTTCCATTTTTCTTCTCCTAAGCTCTCTTTCTCTATTTGTTGCTGCAATTATTTTATTTTGTTTTACAGAGTCTATTTCTTCTTCAAACTTTGGCAGAGAGCATTTTGTTAGGAGTAGGCGTGACTAGCAACTTGTTTTTCAGGAAAAGTATATAATATGTATGCTTGTTATAGTTGCTGTCTTCTCCTGAAGATATTGGTATTTACTGTTCTTGTACTCTTGGCAGTTGTCCTGTGTGGACATATGCTATGATTGTTAGAACTGTGCATGCATTGTGTGCGTGTGTGTGTTTATGGGT
Organism: Protopterus annectens; assembly: GCF_019279795.1. Taxonomy (NCBI): domain Eukaryota; kingdom Metazoa; phylum Chordata; order Ceratodontiformes; family Protopteridae; genus Protopterus; species Protopterus annectens. The sequence goes on from NC_056728.1 coordinate 1,204,967,639, forward strand.
CTACTTTACATAATCGAAACACACTTAGCCTAAACTCTTTTTGAGATGAAAAGAGTGAATGTTCAATAAAGAGAACATTCACATTGTGAAAAATTCCACAGGGAAAGGAAGCAGTTGGTCAGTATCAAGAAACTGCCCTTTTCGCCAATGTAGTGTGATCTCCGAGTTGGTATATATCTTTGGGGTGTGTGGGGGCCACTGTCCCCCACCTGGGTGGGTTTGACATATTGAGGTGTTTTGTTTTATTCATAAGATGGCCAAGTACTTCTTTTACGTGTGGTATTTTTTGCTGAGTTGAACTTTTGCTTTCCTGAACATTCGCTCTTTTCATCTCTATGAAAAGAGTTTCAGTTAAGTGTGGCTTGATTATGTGACATAGACCCATATGTGTGTGTGTGTGTGTGTGTGTGTGTGTGTGTGTGTTTGTGTGTGTTTCTGTCTGTGTTTGACTGTGTTTGTCGGTTTTTCTGTTTCTGTGTATGTTTTACCTTACTTATAACAATGCTTATTTATGTTGGTCAATATCAGGAAACTGCCCTTTTCGCCAATGTTGTGTGATCTCCGAGTTGGTATATATTTTTCGGGTGTGTGGGGGCCACAGTCCCCCACCTGAGTGGGTCTGACATATTGAGGTGTTTTGTTTTATTCATAAGATGGCCAAGTGCTTCCTTTATGTGTGGTATTTTTTGCTGAGTTGAACTTTTGCTATCCTGAACGTTCGCTCTTTTCATCTCTATGAAAAGAGTTTCAGTTAAGTGTGGCTTGATTATGTGACATAGACCCATATGTGTGTGTGTGTGTGTGTGTGTGTGTGTGTGTGTGTGTGTGTGTGTGTGTGTGTGTGTGTGTGTGTGTGTGTGTGTGTGTGTGTTTCTGTGTGTGTTTGTATTTGTCAGTTTTTCTGTTTCTATGTATGTTTTACCTTACTTATAACAATGCTTATTTATGTTTGCGTTATAGGTTTGTACATTATTATTCCTATTATATCTTCTACTGAGGTTTGATTTGGCTATCTTGTTTTTTCCCTGTTGGTGTTACTTTGTGATTCATTGAGTATACTTTGTGCTTTTTGTTGCTGGTCATTTATTGAGCAGAATTAATTTGTACCATGTACATGCTAATGTCCTGCTATTTGTATGGTTTTGGTGGTGGAATATCTTCACTGATGGATTCTTGAAATAGATGTTTTCATATACTATAGCATGTGTATTTTATTTATAGTTTGGTTTGTTTTATCACATTTTTCATAATGTTTTTAGCTGTGTAGATTCCATCTGGTTAGAACCTATAATATTGATATTTTTTTATTTTCAGTCTGCCATTACCTATATACCACATAGTAATTGACATATGTGCAGTAAATTTATTTCTGTTGTCTGTAGACTTCATGTTCTTTGGCAGTCCATTTGTTTGGATCTTTTGTTTTATATATTCTTATGTATACTCTATATATCTTCATGATGTGCTTCTACTCCTGCCTTTATTTGAAGCTCATCTGTTAGTTCAATGGAGTTTAGCTTTGATGGTCATGATACAGTGTGGAGTCATTCGGTTTAATTGAGAAATTTCTGTTTCCTCTTAGCTTTGTGGGTTATTTGTTCTCATTATTTGCTTTTGTTATGAGTCATCAATCATTTCTTCTTTCAGTTTGTTCATTATATTTGGTTTGTTTCATTTCTCTGTATTATTATTGTTGTTATTTATTTAGTTATTTATTTGACATTTGTTTACCAGGAAAGTCTGAATCAGCCAAAAAGTGCCCATTTACAGTGGAGGCTTGGGGAGAAAAGCTCTACAATCACAATCTTTCAAAAATCATTTACAGATATTTTAAATCACAATATTACAAAATATAGGATCGAAAAATGTTTCAATGAGAAAAAACATAGAATATGTGTTTCATAGTATCATGAATTGGAGGAAGTATATGAGGAAAAAACATTAGTCATATTATTTGTTGCATAAATTAGCATGCGATAAATGACACCTGAGACATATGATTAGAGACAGTGAGGTACAAATTGAATGATGTATTAGTATGAGAGAGAGTGATCTTATTAGGGTTATAGAAAGAAGTAAGGATGGAGAGAAGAGGAGATTATAAAAAGAGTGCAGAGTAGGGTGTCTTCAGGTAGCTTATCTGAGTAGGGAAAAAGGGAATGAAGTAAAGGAAAGGTCTGCAGAGAGAAAGTGGATAAGGTAAGGTACTGGGAAAAACAAAAGAAATGAGTGGAGTAAGAGTTTGGAGAAGGTTTTGAGGTATGACTTGGGTTGAAGGGAATGAGTGAAGAATAGTGAGTCAGTCCACACAGGTTGATGCAGGAGCAGGTCCATGATTTTGTAAAGTATTATTTTAGGAAGCATTTAAGGATAGGTAAGTTAGAAATAGTTCTGGTGGTTAGAAGTCGGTAGTTCCATTTTTTGCTACCAAGTATGAGTATAGGCTTTATCCAGGGGATTTATTTGGTTTATTTATGATGAGATGAGATGATGTTGTTGTTTGCCTTCTGATCTGAGAGTTCTTTTATAGAAACATATTCTGATTAAAGGGACAAGAGATGGGCAGGCTAATGGTTTGTGTATGGTTTATGTATTGTTATAAGCTGAATGTGTGTGTGTGTGGGGGGGGGGTTAGTTCCAGCCAGCTATACTGGTATGCAGAGCTTTACAGTGATAGGTAAAGGAGGACGACTTAGTAGCAAACTTGGCAATTTTGTTGTTGCAGTTTTTAATTTTTTTTTTAATAAATGATAGTAAATTTAGAATTGGGGCTCCGTGGACTTGGGAGGGCAGAAGGTAGGTTTTGACTAGAGTAATATTTGTGGCTATACTCAGAAAATGTTTGTTTCTGTATAGCATGCCTAGTTTTTAATGGGTTTTCTAGATATTGCTTTGGACGTGGAGGTCGAATTTATGATTATCATCTATTATGACTCCAATAATTTTGTATGGTGAACTAATTCAGTTTTGGTGTCATTTTCCCAAAGGATTTTGAAAGATGCTTTAGTAGGGTTATGAGTTTTGGGGGTAAACAGGAAGAGTTTGTTTTTCTTGGGGTTGAATAAGAGTTGGGCTTTTGTAAGTCAGGTTTCAATGGAGATGACAGCTTGTTGAGTGATTTTATGGAGGTAGGCTAAGGTGTTTGAAGAGGAGATGATTGTAGAATTATCTGCATATTGAATCAGGGTGCCTTCACAAGATGATGAATGTAGGTTATTGATAAAAATATTGAATAGTAGAGGGCCAAGGATGGATTCTTGTGGAACTCGTATGGAAGTGGGAAGTTATGCACAGATAGAGCCTTGCATTTTTACAGCTTGCTGCCTGTTGGCAAGGTAGTTGGAGAAACACTGAAGAAATGGAAATGATAGATCCAGTGTGCAAAGTTCATTGAGGAGTTTAATGTGAGAGACCATGTCAAAGTCTTTTGGTAGATCTAGAAATACTGAAGATACAAGTTTTTTAGAGTTTCAAGCTTTATTGACAGTGTCTTTAAATTATAGTAATGCAGTAGAGGTGCTATGCTCTGGCTGAAATCCATGTTGTGTATTGGTGATTAGCTTATTTTGTAAGAAACGATAATTTTAGAGAGGAGAGATGGGATGGCTATGGGACAGAAATTTGTAATGTCAGTGGAATTACCTCCTTTATGTAATGGGGTACTATGTGCCATTTTAGATAAGTTAGGGACGCAGGATTCTGCCATTGATCTATTAATAAGAATGTTGATTGGGTATGCTATTGCATCTGTAGCTAGATTTAGGTATTCTGGGTGATAGTTGTCAACTGAGGAGGAACAAGGTTTTAGTTTATGGAAAAGATTTTTCTGAGAGTTATAGAAAATGGTTGAACGATAAAGTGAGTGGAGTTGTCTGTGTGTGTGTAGTGGAGAGGTCACAGTTAGGTGAGTTTTGTGAGGGAGATGGGCAAGGGTCTAAGGTAGGGGAAGTCAGCTGCATGGAACTGGGTGTGTTAGGTACGTTTGAGGTTAAACTGGCTATGCATTCTATAAAATATGTATTGAAGTATGTAGCTGTTTGAACAGGAGGAATAGGAGGAATGCCTGAATATGAGCTAGTATCTTTTTTTTTGTACCTTGGTTGATGAGAGAGGATATGGAGGACCAGAATTTTTTAGGGTTGTTTCCATGGCTATCTTGTAGCTGACTATAACACTTTTTATCTCTATTAACTTGTTTCTTGACTTAGTTTCATAGCTGTCTGAATACTTACCAATTTTGACATATTTATGCTTTTGCCTGTTAATTCATGCTTTGCCTCTGTCTTTCATGAGGGATTTGCACTGGTTAGTGAACCATGTGGTATGTTTTTTTTAATTCCTTTTGTAGGCAGTTGAGCTACAGTGTTGATAATATTTAGAAATGCTACTTTGAAGTATTCAGCTGCTTCATTTGAGGGGAGTCTTTTTAGGATGGACCAGTTAACCACTTTCACAGTTTCAGTGAAAGACTCTTTGGAGAAAATGGAGAGAATGCGTGTGGTTTTGAGCTTTTGTTCCTTTGTTAGTTGTGTAATATTCCTGTGGGTATAAGCTGGCAAGTAGTTACTTAGCATATCAAGGAGGGCACCTGAGGACGTAAAATTAGTTGGGTCGGTAACCAGAATCCAGTCCAGGATAGATTGTTGAGAGTTATTTTTGCCATGTTTTTGTTGGTGTATTAATAAGTTGAGTGAATTCAAGAGGTTCATGCTGCTGATTGCTGAATTTGTGGATAAAGCCTGCCAGTCAATGTTTACATCACTCAGGAGGATAATTTCATTTGTGGTTGTATCTGCTATCCAAGATGCTACGGTTTCAAGTATTAGAATGTTCTGTCCCGGGGGATATATAGCACAGATATGCATATGTTCTTGGCTCTATTAAGTTTTAGGAATGAGATTAGGATTTCTGCTTTTCCAAATTTTGGGATTGTGCCTATATAGGGAGTTACTGTGAGCATATTTGGGAAACTTATAGCTTTTAACCTGATTTTTATGGATTCTATCAAGCCTAATAATATTTAAACCACAGGGCAGTATTTCAGCATCTTTTATTTTAGGTTTTAGCCATGTGTCTGTTGTGGCTAGGATATCTGGATTGTGTTAAGTCATCCAGGCATTAAAATCTGTGATTTTGTTGCATATGCTTCTAAGCTTTAGAGTGACTTTTTTAAAACTTTTAGGCCCCACTTTTTGATTTGGGGTTTGGTTGGGACCTGGGTTGGAGTGAATGTCACCACATTGATATATGGTGGAGAAAGATGGTTTGTGTAGTATGATATTTTTAGTAGAGATGGGTAGAAGTATTACCTTGACATTGAGACTGACATTTTTTAGTATGTTTGCATTACAACAGTAGGAAATTATCATTATTATTATTATTATTATTATTATTATTATTATTATTATTATTATTATTATTGGTATTATTATCACTGATAATTTTCATAGTTCTTCTTATATGCTATTTTATGTGCTATTTGTATTTCTATAGGTTTGTAGATTCATAGGAGGTTACCAGACTATCAACCCAAATTATTACTGACGTGTCAATATCCAAGGAATTTTATGGTTACAATATGGTTTTGTACGTGTCAAGCATACATTGGCTGCCTCTGTCCATTAGTGAAATTGATGTGAAACCAGGGTAAATTTCTCCAAGTTCCATTTGGATGGGGTTAGAGATGACCTTTGTTTCACCTGGATGGAAAACCTGCTCCAAAAAAGGGGTAATCTTTCAGGTACAAATTTGCCCCTCCAGCGTGTCATGTTTATGTCACAGATGAGATTTAAGACCTTAGAACAGGTATTTCTGGTAGATGCTATTTATTTTGAATTCTCTCATTTTGTTGTTGATCTTCTATACTTTTTTTTCATTGTTATCTAAAGTGATACTAATTTTGTCCAGTTGTTTTCTGTATGTTGTGAAGTAATTTGTCAAGTACAGATTTAGGTATGCTAGTGGTAAGCATTGTGCATTTCCTTCTTTGTTGTTCTTTCCATGTATTTTTTTGTGTCATCTGTATATGTATTGATTTTTAATTTACTGTATTATTGTTTATTGTTGAGGCTATTTTCCTTTTATTCATTTTTTTGTCTTTTCTTTTTGGGTTTTATGTCCTAAGAGTCTAGGTCAGCCGCAGTGGCTAGATGTCTAAATTTCATCTTCTTCAGTTTCCACTAGGTCTATTTTCCTTGGTTGTTATTAGCTTTATGTTTTTTCAGGATATCTTGTCTTTTCGAGTTACTGTGCTTATTTTTAGGTTTACGTATCTTTCCAGTTATATTTTCTTTTATTTATTATTTTTTCTGTTTTTTAGATTTTACTAGTGTTTATGTTCATGTTTGCTGTGCCTTTCACTCAAATTGTACATGCTATTTCCATTTGTGGTTATATTTTGTTATAGTAGTATTTTTTCTGCTGCTGTTGTATTCCTTTTAGCAATCAGCAGCATGAGCCTGTTGTTTTAATATTCTTCTTGTATGGTGCCATAGGCATTTCTCCATCTTGGGTGTAGTTTCTGTTTTTGTTCATTTACTTTGTTATTATTGTTGTTTGTGTTTTTTTTTTTTTTTTTTTGTCTTGTATGGTTTCCTTTGTCTGCTCATCTTAGTTTTCTGTAGTAGGTATATGCATATTTTCTTAGTTTATTTATTTTTATTTTATTTTATTTTAAATTTGTTAACCAAAACAATGAAAAAAAGTTAACAACAGCCACTGTAAGATCAATAAAAATGTACCACATACTGTGTAATTAAGAAATATGTCAACTGTCAAAAGTAGCTGATGCTAGCAGCTTAGTCACAGAAATAAGTAGCATCTATGGAGGAAGGGGCATATTTGTACAAGTACAAACAAGAGGAGAAAAGTAGCTATTATGAATTTTTAGGAATGATTCAATGGATTAACATATATAGGGTAAGTAAAAAATGGAAAATTATGATAAGAAAACTATAGTTGTGAGGGTTATGTGGGGTGTTAATAGTATAAGGATAGGAGAGTAGTCATTAAAGTATTTACATATTTGCAAACAATGAGACAGGTGTTTTGGTGTTTTGGTGTTTGTCTTCTCATGTTTTCATTACAGTTATTTATTTATGTATACATTTTCCTTTGTTCTTGTGGGTCCATTTTTGTATCTTTCAATCCTTTGTAGTATTCTCTAAAATTTGCATAATTTTAAGCTATCAAATTTAAAAGATGAACCTGACTATTTAAACATTCTTGTCTTTTTCTTCTTCTTCTTCTTCTTCTTATTATTATTATTAAATTTTCTTTTCTTCTTTTTGTGTAGTATTCCATAGAGTGTTTTGTCTGTGATCTTTAGCTGCAGTTCATTCTTTCTTTATCATGTGAGGAAGGAGGGAATTGTTTCTGTGCAGCTTGACTTATGTGTGTTATACATCCTTTAAACTGTGCAGTTTTCTGAAATAGTTTTCCTTTTTTTATAGGAAATTTGTGAAACATTTTTTGCTGTTTTCTTATGATTTTAGTTATATTTGCAGTTGCACTATCGCATATAATGTGCACTTGGAGAAAGTGGCAGTATTTTTATATTTTGTTGATTTTTATGTGATTTTGTATGCTTTCCTATTGCTGATTTTTTTGCATCCTGCTTTGTTAGTTTTATAGATTTCTACTATTATTTCTCTATTTTGCAGTGTTGTTTTGGAGTTTTATGATTTATTTTGGCTTGGCAATGCCTTTGTACATGTTGGTATTGTGCATTGCTGTTTTTTTTTTTGGTAGTCTTGCTACTTTTTTTCTTTTCCTTTGAGGTAAATGGGGGCATATCTTACCATTTATATTATTATGCATTAGTGCTCTGTGTTTTTTTGCTTAGCTGTTTGTTAACTTCTGTATTTGTATTATGCTTTTTTTCAGTGTTTAGAACATTTAGTTATGCTTTTTGTTTACTATACATATTATATTTGTGTTGTACTTTATGGGGCTTGCTTTTCACAAAGTCAGTGGGATATCTTCCATTGTAATCTATGGAGATATAGAGCTGTCTTGGTTTGCTTACTTTTTTTATAATGATGTAATCAAACTATGTAGAGATTTTATGATGGAATTAAACAATAGATATGTTTTAATGTTTATATTTAGTACTTGATTTGCCCACTGCTCCATATTACTAATCACTGCTCGCCCTAACCCTGCCTACTCCAAACCTAAGGTATATTACCTTATAAAAATCCCTTTCCCTAACAGTACCACTACATGAAATACTTGGACATGGCTCTACTACATCTGTTTGTGTGCTATTTGCTCACTAGTTTGAAAACACAAGTGCTTTAAGTCCCACTAACTCAATTTCCTGTAACTACTTAGTCCCAAGAATACCCTATCCTACAAAACTGTATAGCACCACTAGAATCCTAACTCTACTGCTAATACACATTTCTCACTCCCTAAACCTGAAATTCCCTTCCCTCTCTCTAAACCTTATCCTCCTTCTGGCTCCCTAACCCTAAGACTCCCTTCTAAAACCCTAGCCCTAAAAATCTCTTCCATCTCCCTAAACCTAAAATCTGAGCCTCATTCCTTAACCCTAAAACTCCCTTTCTGCTCCTTAAATTTAAACCCCTCCTCTTGCTCCCTAAACCTAAAATCACCCTTGCTGATTTCTAAACCTAAATTTCCACCTCCCACTCCCTAGACATAAAACTTCCTTCATGACCATTGCTGTATTAAATGCTCCCAACACCTCCCACTCTCTTACCAGGACTGCAACACTTACCTCACAGAAACCTGAATAAGGTGTTCAGGTAAGCTGTGGCACTTCCTTGCCCAAACTCCTATCTGAGTTTGAGCACAAGGTGGGAATCAGCCTACCCAGGCTACATAATGTTTGATTCCTTGGCTTTAAAACAGTAGTGTTCAAGTGCTTGGGGCTTGAGCATTTGTTGAACACCCCTAAGATACACACACACACACACACACACACACACACACACACACACACACACACACACACACACACACACACTCCAAAGCATTCATATATATTTCCTTTTCTAGCCCGTACTCTAACTGTAAATGACACACACGTGCACTTACCTGCCTTTACATTAAGAGTAAGCACTCAGTCTTTTGATTTTGATGTAAACATAATTTGGACAATAATGCTTCTGATATATTTCTTCACCTGAATACACTGTCTACAGACTGTCAGTGAAACTGATACTTAATAAACTAAGTCATCCAAATATATGTGTGTGTGTCTGTATATCTATCTATTTATATATTAATATATATATATATATATATATAGCTAGACTTATGTTGAGCGACACACCTGAACATGGATGTCAATCCAAAAAAGGCCAACAATGCAAATGCTGACAGTCCATTACATATGTACATGGAACGTCCTCATTACCTGACAATAAAAATGTAATGAAAAAAGTAAAAAAAAATCATGCCAACATGTGCCCTTCACACACCTGCTAATTATATATACTAACTCTGATGCCACACAATCTTGGGCAAGGGACATATTCCCCAACTTCAGAAATTGTTGATCTCAGACATCTGCTGATCATCTGCTTTGTCGACCAAAGTATATCGACCAAATAAATGTTGGCATGCTTGAGTTTTGATTAAGATCACTGACACACACACACGCACACTCTCACTCACACACACACACACACACACACACACACACACACACACACACACACACACACACACACACACACTGACTCAAAGCCTTGTCACTATACACAGTATCCTATGGACTGCTAGGAGGTGAACTGTGTCAGCATGCAGGGCATCCTCTGACCCAATCCTGATGGATTTACTTCACATCAACAAGTGAAATGGCTTGAGAAAATACTCAGTCTGGGGATCTAAACCTCTTCTGTAACATCAGCAGAATGGTTTGGAGAGACAGGTATATTTTGCAGAGAATACTACTGCTGTGGAACAGACTTACCATCCATATAAAACAAAGTTCATCTCTGTCCATATTTACATGCACCTTGATCTATGGATGGGTAACAGAAAATGTACCCCAGGATTGCTCCCTGTACTACTAGTGGACAGTTGCAGCTCCTCAATGCTTTATCCCATGCATGGGTCCCCTAAAATTGTCTGTGGTGTGATCTCATTTATTCTTATTAGGGATATAATATAATTATTAACCATGAGACAGGTAAGGCCAATCTATAATCAAATGGGATAAGTTATTTCAAGTACAAAAATGGAAATTGTCTAGGTTTAAAATGGTCTGCAAAGGCAGCTAGCCTAGTACCTAGCTATGAACCTATAAACTAATTCTGAGGTCATATAAAAAGAAGAGGGAGAAAATAATAAAATGCTGTGCTCATATTCTACCTCCTTACCAAGTCTGGTCACTGTGCAAGCAATCTTTTAAGATTGGTGTTCTTCAGCATTCACCAACCATAATGTTACAGAAAGCAGGGCTGCCTATTTTTTTAAGGACAGTTGTGTTGTAGAGTAAATATAATTTTTTTATAATGTAGCTAATTCTATATATTTCCTTAATATTTTTATCTCTTTATCTTCTTGTAAGGAACATTGTGGGAAGCAAGGGCCACTGTTGCACATCCTTGTCCATTCAGTTTGTCACTCTTTTAAGGATCAATTGTTGCTTCAAGTGGTTACATCACATTTAGTTTAGATCACCATATTTCAAAGTATTTTAATTTTCAGTAGCCTACACACACACACACACACACACACACACACACACACACACACACACACACACACACACACACACACACACACACACATATATATATATAATATATAATATATATATATATATATATATATATATATATATATATATATATATACATATACACACACACACACACACACATATATATATATATATATATATATATATATATATATATATATATATGGGTCTACCTGCAATGACCGAAAGTACACTTACCCAAAACTCTAATCACTGAGATGACTTCACCTAAACCTCTAATCACCAAAGCTATGAAACACCACATTTTGTATAGGGAAACTGACCACTTGGCCAACAGCGAAAAATAACAACACAGATACAAACTAAACCTGACCGAGTGAGGATCTTTGACCCTCACACTCCCCATGGGGGGGCTTTGCCCTTCTCCCCACACCCCCTTAACTAAATATACCAACTCAGAGATCGTACCACACTGGGAAAAGGGCAAAGTTCACCCTGCTAGCCAAGTGGTTAGTTTCCCTATTCAAAAGTGTGGTGTTTCGTAGCTTGGGTGATTAGAGATTTAGGTAAAGTCGTCTTGGCGATTACCGTTTCGTGTAAGTGTACTTTTGGTTGTTACAGGTAGACCCATATATATATGTATATAATATAATTATATATTTATATAATTATATATATTTAATACAAGCTGTGTGCCTGTTCTTACAAGAACAACACATACTGATTGGCTCTGTAACAGCACGGTCGGGTTGGCCCCCGCTCTGTTCGCCTCGCACAGCTTGGCTCACTCCGCTCCCCTACCCTACCCCCAATTCCCTCCCACCCCCACATCATCTAAATTTATTCGTGCTCCTTGTCACCTGATTCCTTCTACTGCATACTGACGACCGACCTAGGGAATTACCCATACATTGTTACTCCTGTCATTTAAACCACAGCCTAAATCTCTGCTTATTTCTACATCTCTATACCATCTACTTCCTAGTATACTCTAATATAGCTCACTCACTGTCTTTACTCTTATTATCACTCACCTCCTTAACCTATATTACAGCCTTACATACATTCAACCCCTTAGACAAGAACTACTACCATACAACACATACTTCAACACCTACTATTACACACAATAATTTCACCATCTGTGCAACATTATTTAAGGATAACATAATACTATATGCTAATAAGACTCATCTTCCAAATCCCTACTATGGAAAAACACCTTATATACTCTACAAAAGTATAGCACATACTATTAAGCACATAATAATTCTTACCACTATACTTCTTATAGCAGGAGACATACACCCATGACCTTGCACCACTACTCTAACAAATAGGACTCAATCAGACCTACTGATCATTAATATCAATGCCAGAAGTATCTCAAACAAAATCCCAAACTTACATGCACTCATTTCCCACCACTCCCCAGATATGCTTACTATCTCAGAAACCTGGCTTAAACCCTCTATCCTAAATAATGAAGTCCTCCCACCAGGATACAATATTCTAAGGTTAGACAGAACTTGTAGGAAAGGAGGTAGAGCTGCTATTTTATTCAAAAATTCACTCCACCTCCAGCCACTTCAAACCCCATACCTATATTTCAGAATGGTGAAATCTTAGGTGCTACTCTGTCTTTGAACAAAGAAAAACAAATTAACATTCTATGTAGTTATATCCCTCCTGGAAATAACTCCCGTAATATAGAAGAAATTTTTCAGTGGCTCACTCAAAGCCTTCCTCACAAAACTATTTTACTAGGAGACCCAAACACTGACTGGTTAGCCTGCAACTCCAGTAACCCCTCCATTCAAATAAACCTCTATGGTTTTACCCAATTAATCCAAGAACCCACCAGAATTGACAAAAAGTCCCAAAGACAGTCAATTATTGACTGGACATTAGTGAACTGCCCCAAACATAATTACCACACAGGACTTCTACCAGATGGGCTAAGTGACCATCTCCCTACTTTTCTCCTTAGGAAACGTACCAACATCCCTAATCCTATAATCTACAGACAGGTTAGGGATGACCAAAACCTAAACCCACAGGATCTAAATGACACTAAAATGCTGTAACTGGGAACCACTTAAAACCTTAGACCTAGACCAAGCAGTTGGTTATTTCAATGAATAATTCACCAGAGTTCTAAATTCAATCGCCCCTATCAGAAAAATTAGAGTCAAAGCAATTTATGCCCCATGGTTGAGTAGAGACACAAGAGCCTTACTGAAATGTAGAGATAGGGCCTGGAAGCAATGGAAACAAGACAACTCCAACCTAAACAAACAAAACTATAAACAACTTAGAAACTTAGCCAAAACACATACCAGACTATTCAAACAAAACTACTTCCTAACTCTGCAAAATAAACAACTCTAGAAACCCCTTAAAATTTTGGCACACCTTAATCTCTTTACTAAAACCTGGTAAAATGACCACCCCCACCCCTACCCCCAAATTAATGATAACAACAATATCACTTCCCAACTTAACCATCATTTCATAAATTTTATCCACAAACTGTCCTCCCAATTTGCCCAAACTAATAACCTACCCACTACTACTAAAAGTAACTCAAGTAACTCAACTAAACTCCCAGACAATACTCCCACCTTTACACTTTCGCCTGTTCCTACTAGCAAGATTAAAAAACTCTCCTGTAAACTAAAACCTACAACTCTTGCATACCTGCAAACTTCTTAAAAATAGCAGCTGACTCCTTAGCTTACCCTATTTCAATCCTTATCATCTGGCCAGTCAAAGAATCCTATGTCCCCCATATATGGAAGATCTCCTACATAATACCATTACATAAAGGTGGAAACTCATATGACTTCTACAGCTCCCGACCAATAGCCACACTCTCTCCCTTATCCGAGCTCTTAGAGAAATGTATTCATTCTCAGGTTATGCAGTTCCTAACCTCACATAATCTTCTCTCCTCCACCCAACATGGTTTCCGCCCACACCATAGCACAACTACTGCTCTTCTCTCTTTTACCAATCAGGTTAACCTGCACAGAAACAATAATAACTTCATGTCTGCTATCTTCCTGGGCTTCTAAAGCTTTTGACATGGTTTCACATCCCTTACTACTTGATGCTCTTTCCTCCCTATCCTTCAACTCTCCTACTATCTCCTGGTTCAACAGCTATCTATCAGATAGACAGCAAGCTGTCCAATGGCGAGCTGAACTATCACTCCTCCTCCTTACCTCTGTAGGTTTACCTCAGGGGTCAATACTTGGCCCACTATTGTTCTCTATTTTTACAAACAACCTGCACACCTCCTCCAAACAGACCACATTAATACAGTACGCAGATGACTCGACACTTATCTGCGCAGCACCATCTCTTATCATCCTACAGAAGCTAGCCCAAGACTCCTTCTCTTCCATAGAAGGTTGGATCACTGACATCCAACTGATTCTCAACCCTAATAAAACAAAACTTCTCTTGTTTGCCCCCAATAAATCCAAATCCACTCCCCTAACCTTCTAAATTACATCTCAAAATGGCACAGTCATCTCTCCTACTACACACACAAAACTCTTAGGAATAGAAATAGATAAAAATCTGTTCTTTGATATTCATATATCTCAGACTATACAGAAGGTTCACAAAAAATGGGTACTCTTTATTGACACAACAATTTTCTCATTGATAAAGCAAGAACCACCCTAGCCCAAACTCATCTCTTATCCACACTATTGTATGCTGCCCCAATACTAACCCATATTAGAAAAACAGACCTGGACAAAATCGAGAGCTGTTACAACAAAATTGCCAAATTTGCCAACAACTCGTCTTTTAGAAGCCATCATTACCACATACTAACTGACCTTCAATGGCTTGGACTCCCACAATTACTTACCTACCAACACCTTACTTGTACTTTTAACATCCTTAACTACCCAAACAAGAATCCATCACTAAAACAATTATTAACCCGCTACTCTTCCACTTGACCTCTTCAATTTTCTAATAAACCTCTCCTAAATATCACCATAGCCAACAATACTGCCGGCAAAGCTCTATACTCCCACAAAATAGCCAAATACTGGAATACTCTCCCTTCCAGCATAGTCACAACTACTACTAACACTCAGTTCAAAACATTGCTCAGAGCACATCTTAGAAAAACTTGGATCTGTCCATGTATCACATGACTATCCACCTCTTATCTGCTGGCACCACCTCTCTATTCTCTGTTATTGACCCAAAGTTTAGTTTTGGAAAGTGTTGAATTGAATGTCTAACCTTGTAAAATAATTTTTTATTTATTTTTTTTGCACTGTCTTATATACTTCTAACATGTTAGCTGTTATCATCTTTGTCTTATACACTTGTAATAAGTAACTGGAATTGAATGTCTAACCTTGTAACATATTTTTTTTTACTTTTTTTGTACTGTCTTATGTAATTGTACTATGTTAGCTGTTATCATCTTTGTCTTATACACTTTAAGTAACTGTGGAGCTTTTCTCCCTGGGCATCCACTGAAAATGGACCTGCTCCAGTTGGATTATCCTGGTCAACAAATGTAAAATAAAAATAAATAATAAAAAAATATATATGGGTCCTTGTTGTTTTATCAACAGCAAGGCTCATCAAACCGTACTTTGTCAAAATTACTTTAGCGAAAGTGCATTTTGTCGAAAATGCACTTTCGCTAAAGAAAACAAAACAAAAAAAAAACATGACGTTAGCATATCAGTGTTTAATATGTTGTTGTTTTCTTTTTATGTTTAGGTTTTTTTATTTGTCCGCGAAAGTGCATTTTTGACAAAATGCACTTTTGCGGAAGTCAGTTCGCGGAAGTAAGGTTCTATGAACCGTACTTTTGAGTAAAGAACATAGTCCCATATATATATATATATATATATATATATATATATAAATATATATTTATATATATATATATATATGTATATATATATATATATATATATATATATGGATCTACTTCACTTCACCTAAAATTCATATGACTATCATTTGACCGAGACCAAATCACCTAAAGTTCAAATTTCCGACAACTCATTTGACTGACTCATTTCACTGCCAGGTTACAATGCTGAATTTCAACATACTAGATGTTACACCCTGAACATGCATACTTGCAACACCAATGACTAACTCTTTCCAGAACGTAAAAACTACTTGCATACCTTATTAACAGAATCCAGCCGATATAAAACCAAACTAGGTGGGGGCTATGCCCACCACACTGCCCAATGTGGGGTGCTCTGTCCCCATCCCAACTGTATATACTAACTCCAGGATCAGACTACAGTGGGGAAAAGGGCATATAACTTTTACTTGTATTACAGTACTCTACATGCTAATACTACTGCTGGGAACGTAAAAAACATTCACCATATTACTTTAGCTACTTCCCATAAAAATGTAAAGAGACAAACACCGTAACACTACATTCTACATGACTATCAGTATTCTGACAGTCAGCACAGTAAGTTACAGGAATTGTTTGCATCACAAGCAAGTCACAGTTGCAGGGAAACTTACATAATGTCTGCAGCTTAAAAGTTGGTGAAATGAGAGTCACTCAAATGAGTTGTCAGTAATTTGAACTTTAGGTGATTTGGTCTCGGTCAAATCAAAGTCAGTCAAATGAGTTGTAGGTGAAGTGAAGTAGACCCATATATATATATATATATATATATATATATATATATATATATATGTGTGTGTGTGTGTGTGTGTGTGTGTGTGTGTGTATATATATATATATATCTATATATATATATATATATATATATATATATATATATATATATATATATATATATATATGTGTGTGTGTGTGTGTGTGTGTTTTATATATATATATATATATATATATAAAGAAAATATGTGTCATCAAATATCAAATGCCTCAAACAGCAAATACTAAAAGACTGACATTTTCAGACTCTAAGTATATCGAGCAATGAAAAACAACAATTTTTAGCAATATTTTTATGCCACCTGCACTCCCATACCATCTAACTATATATACCAGCCCCAAGATCACACAATACCTAGGAAAGGACAAATTCTCTGACCCCACTATGCCAAGATCATGCATGCAAAGCATCTGGCAAGCTGAAAACTAGCATTCTTTTTTACAGACTGCAACCATAAGCAACATATATAAATATATATATATATATATATATATATATATATATATATATATATATACACACACACATGCACACACACAGATATATATACATACATATATATATATATATATATATATATATATATATATATATATATATATATTTACATGGATCTATGTCAGATTATTGAAGTTCTCAATATTGGGAAAGTATTAATTATTTGTTACAGGCACTTTCCATTGATAATTTTCAACTTACAAAATCTCTAGTTTTGTTGAATACACCTGTGCAGTGTTGTGTTCCTAGGCAAAAATATGTAATTTTGTAGACTCTCATTTCTATTGCAAGGAAAAATATTACACAGAACTAGAAAGCTGTAACTCCTCCCAATTTTAAATATTTCCAAAACATGGTTTTATCATTCTTGCAGATGGATTTCAAAACAATCAAGGAAGGAATAGAACAAGCTACTTCCTTAAGCATCGCCTGGCAGAAAGTAAATCAAGTGCTGGAAACAGATGACTGTAATAAACTATAATCTTATTCAAAGATACATTGAAGAAAACAAAGTTTTTCAAGTACAGACATTATGTGTAAATAGTTGGTTTTGTAATGCTTGTTTTTGGAATTGTTTCCCCACTTTCAGCTTTGACTATGTAAATATTTATTTGATATGTATACTGAACATATGTTTATATTTCTGAAAATAAATAAAAATTAATTCAGTAAAAAAAAGATTATTGAAGTTCCGATACTTCGAAATTCATATGGTCATGACCATATAATCAAAGTTTCAGATTTTCAAACATAAAAAAAAAAAAAAAAAAAAAAAAAAGTAAAAAACAAAAATATAGATATTTTTAATGTTTTTGCAAGTGGTCAAGACCCCCTGCACCCCCACATCCCTGCTAATTAAATATACCAACTCCAAGTTTGTACTACATTATGGGACACGGTAAATTTCCCATTCCATGCTGTACCGTGATTTTTATTCAAAATGTTCATAGTTTCAAAACTTTGATCATATGGTATCGACCATATGTCTTTTGAAGTTTTGAAACTTCGATGATTTGAAAGACACACACACACACACACACACACACACACACACACACACACACATATATATATATATATATATATATACATGCAAGAAGATTTTCATAAGTGTAGAAATACATTTTTAAACATTAGATGCTTGTTAGAGATGAACCATGCTTCATTTTAGGAAAATCCATTTTCTTTACTGCCAGGTAATTGTTACTTAGTATACCATAAGCTACAGTTCAGATACTTGCCATATATTAACTCATTAAAGTGATCAGTCATCTTCCTAAAATAACTATAGTGAGAGGAGTTATAACAACCATAAGGTATGCCACAGTGATAGGGCAGCAATGCACAGTCTAGCTGATATACTAAATAGCAAGCCCTACAGTGAGCTTCCAAAGGAATTTATCACTGCTTAACAAAGCATCATGCTACAGTCGAGCACTAGGGTGCTCAATTATTGTTTGAAAAATATTCCTTCTTGAATAATTGGCTTTAGACCTTTGCATTAATAAGGATTTACTAAATCTGCTATAGCGAGTGAATATGAATTGCTAATCCAGCTCTAGCAATGCTATGAGTGCAGAAATGCAATCCCTGCTAATGAGGACTTCAAAAACCCATTCTGATTTTATGTGGAAATAGAAGAATATTATCTATGACTGCTATAGGATTTAAAGACACGAAGGAAGGTATTTTCTCATGAATCAAGGTTGAGTAGGGCTATTGTGAAGTTATTCATAGTATTTCTTATTGATTTTCCTTTACCTCTGTATATTTGGCACTAATATATTTGTATGTAATTCTATTATGATTAGAACTTTCACTGCCTTTTCTACAAAGATCTGTGTACCTATATATCTGTCATTAGAATTATCTTTGCAGAGCTATAACTAGAATGTAATCCCCACCTTAAGTATAGTACTCCCTAACCACATGTTTAGCTTTCCTTTCTATTAAAAAAAATCTTGAAATGACAAGCTAAATGTAAATAAACAAAAAGACCTTCTGAAAACAATAACCATTTAAAACAATAACTTAGTAAAATAAAGATATGATAACTATATTATTTTTTAAATCACATTTAAATTTCAGAATATTATATTGTACAAAATAAATAAATTATTGTAAAAATATATGTAGAGGTATACAAAACAAAACTACTCCGGTTCTTCCCCAAAGCACATCTGAAGGAGAAATCCATCTTCAAAATATTCTGTCTTAACAATACAGAAATGAAAATTGTATGCCGTACAAAAGTGATTAGTGTGACAATTGATGACAACCTCAGATTTGCACTCCACATTCAAAATAATATAAAAACGCACTAAAGTCTTGGCATGCTTTACATCCTTAAAACTTTCTTACTAATTGCTAAAACCAGCCTAGCAACCACTTACCTCACCCTTATATGGTGCTCCTTTCCTTACCAACTTGAAGGTATCTGTTAAAGCTAAACTTAGAATATGCTACAACAAAGTCGCTAAATTTATAGCCAGTAAACAACACTATACACATCACTGCAAGACCATTAACAATTTGAACTGGCTTGAACTACCCCACTACCTGGACTTCATGGAACTAGCTACTGCCTACAACCTTATTGATAAACTTCATGCCTGTCCTGGACTAATCTCTGTTCTTCTTTCCTATCACCCATACAGACTTCTTAGTTCTGCTGATGAACAACTCACCATCTATAAATCTCAAAAAAGCAATTGGGAATAGCCTTCCTGGTATTCTGATGTGAAAAAATGTAATTCTGTTTCACAGGCTATTAGAAGTGTAACTTACCATCCTTCCTTAAAACATCTTGTGAAACATCAAACTCATCACTCCGCTCATGCTGTAGCCCTGGTTGAACATCAGTCTTTTCTACTTTTCTCTACCCCTATCTGTACAGATTCTCTGCCCATCACCACTTCCTTGTCTTCACCTGGCTCTCCTACCCTCTCTACCATTTTACATGATCTCTTCTTATCACCTCCTCCCCTTTTATACTAATTTATCGTAATCTTTCTCTCCCTTTATAGTTACAATTAAACTAAACAACATGACTTTTACTTATTACTATGTAAATTACCAAAGGACACTATCCAGAACTGTATATAGTGTTTTACTTTGCTTTTTCTCATTTCTTTTCTTTGTAACATATTTTTGTTATATCTCTGTGTCTTACAATATAGTTGATTATTTTTGAAATGTATAACTTTCAACTGTTTTTTATGCAATGTCTTTGAAAAAAAAATTGCTCTCTTCTTGTTAAATGGAGCATTTCTTCCAGGGCCTCAGTTGAAAATTGGCTCTTGTGACCCAGTCAGACTTTTCTGGTAAACAAATGTCAATAAATAAATACATAGATACATAACGTATGCCTTGGGTTTTGTGCTGTGTGGACAGGCTATAGCTGGCCATTCTGTCAATTTCTGTCCATTAAACTGAAAGGGCTTTGACATGCTTCTTGTGCTAAATCTCTGTTGCATGTGTGAAATAAAATGTTAGCATGTCCCATTTAGCTGTATTCCTCTTAATCTGGCAGTAAGTTGCACTAATTAGAGAATAATGTCCAACACAATTGTGTACAGGTATTGTATTATTCTAGCACTTATTTTACCAAAACCATAAAACTGGTAGACAGTTGCCCTCATTAAGTAAAAATTTAAGTTAACCACTAAAGCTCATTTTTCTAGCTGAAGCTCTTCTATTTCTGTAAGCATTTTAGCATGTTATGCTGATACATGTGATGATCATCTCCATTGCAGGAGTCTAAATGGAGCTCATACATTTAGATTTTATTGATTCAGTCGCAGTCTTATGATCTGAAATCCTTTTCTTCTCAAAATGCTGTTAATTCCTTAAATAACAAAACTGTGCATGCATGATTGCGTTTCTGTGTGCATGTGTACAAATTACACACTGAGATTCTACCTTTCTGTATCACAACCTTAAGTAAAATTCTCAATGCCTTCAATGGAAAATATAGTCCAAAACATGAGGACCTGATCATGATTTGTTATATGTTTGAATTCTTTCAATTCTTGATTCAGGATTTCTTTGTCACTTTTGCATATAATTATCCAAAGCAGCAAACCAGTTGTAATGATAGGTACTGCTGTTTCTTAAAACTGCTCATACGGCAATATATAAGAGCAAGCCTAAATCCTGGCTATACCTGAGAAACAACTATCTCAAATACCCATTTTCCTGTCTGGCTTTGTTACGGATTCTTGGCATACATGTAATCAGGATATTCAGTCAATCCTACGTTCTTAGTCAGTTACATTTAAATAATCATTTCCTACCATCCAATGTATCCTAGCAGGTCCCTATATAGTAGTCAAACTTCATGTGGTTGAGACCATATAACTGACATTAAGCAAACCCAAAGCAACCAAAATATTTGTTTTTGCAGGGAAGCAAACCCCCCACAATCTTGCAAATTGGATATACCAATCCTGAGATCACACTACAAGGGGAAAAGGGTAGATTCCATGATCCTCGCTGTACCACAATCTCAATAGAAACACTTTGACTTTTCAGAAAGTCGATTAAATGGCCTCGACCCATATGTAGCTCAGTTTTCAGAAAACCCTTATGGCACATCAGTCAAGAATGCGTAGACCTATTTTTTTCTGCTTTCTGCCGAGAACAATAACAGTTTATAAAAAAAAAAAATAAATCCTGTTTTTTTTTTTTTTGTTATGTTTTGGTAAGATACGCTTTTGAATTTATAACACACTGACTAGCCTGAGCTACAGACAGATCTTATGTACTAATGTGGTGGACTACATTCAATAAACATAAATGCACCACTGCTTTATAAATTAATGCTTTGTATTCATAGTAACTGGATATCAGCTAGCTCTGTGACATATAGGGATAAAGCCTTGACTGTGATTGAAGCGACAAGGAATGATTAGCAACCTGACTATTGGAGGAAGCTGATGGGGGGAGGGGGGAGTGGTTGATTCTGGATTGCCCATCCTAGGGTGAGGAGAGAGACAGTCTAGACTTCTCCATGTCAGGAATTTAGTAGAGTGCAGGATGTAAGACATGTAATATACAGTATGTTGCATGTATAACCACATCTTGATCATAGATTGAATAGATTTGACAGGTGAACTGGAGCATGTATTTATTCTTTATTTATTTATTTAACATTTGTTAACTGGGAAAGTCCGACTTGGAACGGGCCAATTTTCAGAGGAGGTCTGGGGAGAAATGCTCCATATGCATGTCTTTGTAATTAATTGTAATTAA
>NC_056728.1:1204994790-1204997290 GCF_019279795.1 Protopterus annectens
TCACTCAACTCACAAATGTTATAACCAGACCTAATAAAAATAACCCTCCAGGCTTCATACTGGATTGGATCCTTGTCTCCCACCCAAACAAAATCTCCCACACTGGCACCTTACCAGACTCTATCAGTGATCAGTTACCAGCCTTCATCCATAGAGCAACCCCCTCCTCTCCTCATCTACACCAATATATCCATAATCGGAATCTCAGCAACTTTAACCCTACAACTTTTTCCAGTTCTCTCAAACTGATAAATTGGGACAGTCTAAAACCTCTACCTCTGGACAGTGCTGTCGAATTCTTCAACTCAACCTTCTTAGACACTCTTAACTCCCAAGCCCATCCAAGAATAAAATGTATAAAAAACAATTCTGCCCCTTGGCTTAGTAAAGATACCAAAACACTCATGCAACAAAGGAGCAAGACTTGGAAACTCTACCATTGTAATAGGCACCCTGACACTATTCTTAAATATAAACAACTCTGCAACTTAGCCAAAAAACGTATCATACAAGACAAAAAAGCATACTATATCAAACTCCAGTCTAACCACTCCTCTAACCCCAAACATGGAAATCCATCAACTCACTTCTCAACCCAGGCACCAGAAACAACCCTTGCCCTGACATTAGTAAATGTGACCCAGAAATAGCTACTCTGTTCAACTCCTTCTTTAATAACTCTATAGCAGAACTCACTAAAACATCCCCAAACAACAGCACCTCCCCCCAAATAAAACCCTCTGCCCAACCTTCCACCCCAAACTTACCTGCCATATTCCACCTCAAACCCATCCCCACCTCATATATATATAAAAAAACTTCTCTCTAAGCTTAAGGCCCCTGACAAAATCCCCTCACTCTTTTTAAGAATTGCAGCAGACATTGCCATCCCCATTAGCATACTCATCAACAGATCCATACAAGAATCATATGTCCCCAGATTGTGGCATGCAGCCTTTATCCTACCCCTCCATAAAGGAGGCAAAAATAATAACATCTCTAACTTCCAACCCATAGCGATTCTCTCCTCTATTTCAAAAATTCTTGATAAATGCATCCACCTCCAGCTCATGTCATTCATTACACACAACCAACTCCTCACCCCAACACAACATAGGTTCCATCATGGCCATTGTACAATAACAGCTCTTCTCTCTTTTCTAGACATCGTAAACCATGCCCGTGACTCCAGCGAACTTGTATCCACAGTCCTCTTTGACCTCTCCAAGGCTTTCGACACACTCTCCCATACCCACCTTCTTCACCACCTTTCTAATCTTAACCTCTCACAAAACACCATTAACTGGCTCAGCAGCTACCTCTATGACAGATCTCAGGCAGTAAAATGGAAGACTGGCACCTCAGCCTTCCTTCCCACCCCAATCAGGGTACCTCAGGGATCCATTCTTGGTCCTATGCTCTTCAAAATCTTCATTAATGATTTCCATGCAGCCATTCCTAGCACTATGATAGTACAATATGCAGATGACTCAACTTTAGTTTGCTCTGCATCAAACCTCCCTGAGCTCCAAACAAAAACTCAAACTGCCTTCTCAACTACTGAGAACTGGATGCTCCAAAATCACCTCTGTTTGAATGCCAACAAATCAAAGATCCTTCTATTCACTCCCTCAAAATCTATCCACCTAGACAAAACCTCTTTCAAGATTACAAGCCTTGCCAACTCCACTATAGAAGTTGTTCCTTTTGCTAAACTTCTTGGAGTTACTATTGACGAACACCTAAAATTCGATACCCATATTCAGCTAAATATAAAGAAAAACCATCAGAAACTTGACAAACTGTACAGAAACTCCCACTTCCTCTCCCCCTCAACAAGACAGACCCTCACCACTACCTTCTTGCTTTCTTCACTAATGTATGGTGCTCTCCTACTAGCCAACCTATCTTCCTCCATCTCTTCTAAACTAGAATCCTGTTACAATAAAATCTCAAAGTTCGCCACCACTTCCAAATACTCCACTCACCACTGTAAACCTCTCCACCAGCTGCAATGGCTAGAACTCCCAAACTACCTTGACTACCTCCAACCCATCACCACTCACAAGCGTATTTTCAAACCACCTATATGCCCAGCACTAACACACATCTTAACATTATACACCCCAAACAGAACTCTAAGATCTACCCACCAAAATCTAATCTCTGTTTATAAACCAAACCGTTCTGCTGGTCAGTTTCTCCTATCCTTTTCTGTAGCCAAAAAATGGAATTCTCTCCCTCCATCTCTAAGAATTTCTGAGAACTCTGAACACTTCAAAACCCAGCTGCATTCTTACCTCTCCCAAAAATGGAAATGCAATTGCACTCCACCTACCTAACCTGCTTAATACATAAATACTTTATAACACACACAGTTTCTTCTTCCTTACACACTATTGATTAACCCTATGTATGCCTTCATGCTAATGCTACCTCTATAGCACTCTCAGAGGATTTAAACCTCTGTATTAATTTAACTCATACTAATATTCATTCA
>NC_056728.1:1205002290-1205034790 GCF_019279795.1 Protopterus annectens
CTTGGAGTTAGAATATTTAAGTGGGGGGATGTGGGAGCACAGCCCTCCACATTGGGGGTGCAGGGCAGCTTGACCTCCTGCTTATCTGTAGTGTAGGATTATAAATTTGATTGTGGGGGTAAGTTTTGTGTATGCTTATGTGTGTACTGTATGTGTAGAGTATGTTCGGGATTTTACATTTCGCGGTTATGGGGTTTCGGGATTTTGTATTGTAGTAGTTTTTTAGTATTTCAGGATTACATAGTGGCCCTACATATATATATATATATATATATATATATATATATATATATATATGTACATATATATATATATATATATATATATATATATATATATATAGGAACACTTTATAATCCCGAAATTCTGAATTATCGAATTTCAGAATCCCGAGATTATAAAGCCGAAAGCTCAAAATTCCAAAGCCCCAGAAGCACAAATTTCAAAATCCCAAGGAATGGAGATGTTGAAGTAGCGCTTCTGGTGTTGCACTGTGTTAATGGATAGCTGGAAGTTCAGGTAAGTATTTATGTTTAAGGGTTTTGATTAGGGGCTTTAGTGTGTGTCCATGTGTTTTGTTACTGTGATGTGTGTGTGAGGGGAATGTAGCCTGTATTTTCGTGTGTTTGTCTGTGTAATATGATCTTGGAGTTAGTATATTTAAGTGGGGAGTGTGTGGGGCTGTGCCCCCCGCTTGTATGTAGTATAGGTTTGTGTGTCTGTGTATGATGGGAAGGTGTGTGTATGTGTATGTGTGTGGTGTCTGGTTAATGTAGGAGTCGTGATTTTGAAATTTGCACTTCTGGGTTTTTGGGATTTTAAGGTTTTGGCTTTATGATCTCGAGATTTTGAAATTTAATATTTCAGGATTTCGGGATTTTAAAGTGGATCCATATATATATATATATATATATATTATATATATATATATATATATATATATATATAGATATATTGATATATATATATATAGATATATATATATAAATATATATATATATATATATATATATATTGATATATATATATATATATATATATATATATATATATATATATGGGTCCTGTCAATATGTTCGAAGTTTCACTACTTCGAACCCCACTTCACCGAGTCCACTTGTTCGAAGTAGTGAAACTTTGAACATTGACTTCGGCAGTCACTCTACAGCGCAGAATGGGAATATTCCCTTTTCCCCACTGTAGTGCAATCTCGAGTTGGTATATTTAAGTAGGAGGTGTGTGGGGGGTGTAGGGGGCTTGCCCCCCTGCAAATACAAGTTTTCGTTTTTTTTTTGTTTTGGGTAGCCCGGGGAACTAGACTTCAGCGAAAGTGCACTTTCTATTATAAAAACACACTGTGGTCACCAGACCTTAAACAAACTGAAAACAAAAAACATGAAAACCGGAACCAGTAAAATCAACCATTTATTGCAAAAAAAACGAACAACTTAGTGCTTTCGCCAACCAACAATAAGACTTCTTCTTCTTCTTCAGACTTTCATTTAAGTGGACTTTGACTGAAGTGTAGGGTCTACTGCTTCATTTCGAAGAAGGGTATTTTCGATGTAAAGCAGTAGACCCATACCTATATATATATATATATATATATATATATATATGTGTGTGTGTGTGTGTGTGTTTCTGTGTGAGTGTGCATATATATATATATATATATATATATATATATATATATATATATATATGCATACATTATGTATATATATTATACAATATATATTATACACACACACACACACACACACACACACACACATATATATTTGTATGCATACACACATGTATGCGTGTGCATTTTTACATGTATATATCTATATGTATTAGGGATAGGTAGAGGCAGAGATTTAGTCTATGCGTGAGTGTGGATGTGTGTTTTATATATATATATATATATATATATATATATATATATATATATATACATATATAGGGTCTATATTAGAATATCGAAGTTTCAAAACTTTGAATGTTCTAATATCGACCCGTATTTACCGAACGCTGAAAATAACAAAGCTACATAAAACCAAATTTTTTCCTAGGGAAAGAATTTGGTTGTCGATTTCTGTTGCGTCACTATTTTCAGCGCTGTGGTGTAAAGTTACGTGTTGGGTTCAGGTAAGTGTGCAATTGGGCACGGGTTAGGTGAGGTAGGGTTAGGGCGTGGGTTAGGTTTGTATGCGATTGTGTGGACATGAGGGTTAGGGTGGGTTAGGTGAGTTAGGGTTAGAGCGTGGGTCAGGTATGTGTGTGATTGTGTGGATGTGAGGGTTAGGGCGGGGTAGGTGAGTTAGGGTTAGGGCACGGGTGAGGTGAGTGTGCGATAGTGGAGCACCTTAGGGTTAGGGTTTGATTTAAGGTAAGTGGATAGTTAGTGGTGTATGTACAGTTTAGTGTAGGGTTAGATGGAAGATTTTAGGTGTATGTGTGTGGATTGCTGTTTGTTTGGTGTGCTTGTGTTGTGTGTATGTGTTTTGGAACATCGAATTTTCTTCTCAGGAAAAAATTTGCTGTTCTGCATGTTCGATGTTGTAAACATTTGCTTAATAGGGGTCGATATTAGAACATTCGAAGTTCTAATATAGACCCATATATATATATATATATATATATATATATATATATATATTTAGGCCTACTTCAAAATATTGAAGACCCACATGAGCTAATCTCAAAAAGACAATCCCCGGGATTCATGAAGCCTGCACCAGGTGCCGGAGTAGCGTCGATGATCTAGCACCAAATTTGGCCGCTGAGCAATTCAGGTATGAGCTGTTTCCACGTGCACTACCAGCGTATGCCAGAGCTGCACAGCTCCCGGCGCATGTATGCTAATTTCTCCAAGTGCAGCAGTGTAGCATGTAAATGAAGGTATATAGTGATTCATGAAGTGGTGCAGGCGTAGCGTAAGCATGTAGAAATGTAAACCAAAAAAAAAAAAAAAAACGGTTTACATTTTGTCAAACATAAAATCGGAGCCATGAAAGTGGACCAAACTTATGTATTATAATGTTAATATATGGCAATGGCTAAATATATAGCCAATGGCATAAAACAACATGCACAACATATAAAAAATAACATTTAATGTCATGGCCACACTAACACAAAGTAAAACCACAGTGCATCTGTGCACAAACGGGATCACAAGAAAAATATATTTAGATGTCATAAAACTGAAATGTAACACAATCCATGATATCCCCATAATAATCAATGGCATGCATGCTACACCACAACCATGGCGCAAGGGTTGCTAAGGGTCTGTGACAGTGTTCCATGTGGTAACTAGGAATTAGCAGTCAATTCCATTCAAATGAGTCAAGTAATATTGAATCGCAAATGCCCCGCCAGCGTAAGGATGTACCACATGGCGTAGCGGTACAACACCGAGGAGTGGCCTGGAGGTAAACATGACATCAAGAGAGGGGTGTGGAAGTAGCCATAATTTTGCTTAGCTGAGAGCACACAAGGTAACCGAAAGTTCATGTAAACGTGGATGAAAACGTGCACAAAACCCGATAAACGGCTGTGCGCTGTGCACACCACAGCTGAAACAGGAAGGATTTGGGAAGACAATAAGGAAATGCTGCAGCATGGTAATTGGAGTACAAATGAGTAATTAACACCTAGAAACTCACAGTGGGCCATAGACAACAGCTAACAAGGCTGCTAGCAGCTACCTGCAGAACAGGAAAGGGGAGGTGCCGTACAGCAAAGAAAAGAGAACTGTCACAGCAGAACAAAACAAACTTGCAGTAGATCAGCTACATGACACATTTCCCAACACAATCCTGGGTTGTGAAAGTACAAAACAAGAAAGCCAGCAGCTGGATGCATGCCTGACAATGAGAGGGGAATCAGGTTGAAAATGAAGTAAAGGGCAATAGATGAATCACAGCAGCCAAGCGTAAGTCAACACCAGAGGCCCCACAATAGCAGTACCTGCGGTAAAACCAATAATTGAGATACCTTGCAGCTGGAATAGCACAAACACACCCAATTACACCAGCATCATCCATTGCACAATAGTATAAGGTGTGAAAGCCCCACACACACACATTTGTGTATTCCCAGACACTCTGCACCATTGGTGTATACAGATGGGAAACTTTTAATATGTACCTGTTAGGGGCCACCATAGCTTTGATTCACCAGCATGTGTTGGAGACTGACAGTGGTGTGGAGGATGATGCTGACAACCATCTCAGGCACTGGAGGAGGAGAAGAGTGTTCAGACCCAGGGTAACCTACCAGGGGCTACATGATCTGGAGATACTAGAGCATTACAGGGTGGTCAGGGACATCATACAGCAACTTGTTGAGCTGTGCCGGCCATGCCTCAGAGCCAGAAGTAACAGAGGGGAACCCATCCCAGTGGACACGAAGGTATGTGTAAGCTTGAGAATACTAGTCCAGGTACCTTCCAAAGGCCAACTGGAGATATTATGGGGATCTCACAGGCATCATCATCCAGGGTACTCCACTAGTTCCAGGATGCCATGTTACCACATGTCAATGAGCACATATACTTCCCCCGAATGCAGGACGAGTTGGCCAGCAATATGCGTCTCTTCCACCATGTGGCAGACTACCCAGAGGTACAGGGTGCAATAGACTGCATGCACATAAACATCAAGTCACCACCTGGTGAGCAGGGTAGGCACTACATAAACCACAAGGGATTCCCCTCCATCAACTGCTAGGCCATGTGCAATGCCCAAGGCATTATAATGGATGTGTGTGCTGGCAGCCCTGGAAGCTATTACAATTCCCACATCTGGCATGCCTCGCAGCTGTATTAGGTATTTGCCAGGGGGGGACATCCCATATGCCACCTGGTTGGGGATGCTGGCTATGCACTGGAACCGTGGATGATGACTCCCATCAGAAATGCACACACAGCCATGCAAGAACGCCATAATGAGGCACACGCAGAAACCAGAATCATCATAGAACGCATGTTTGGGATGCTGAAATCATGGTTCTGTTGCTTGAACATATCTGGTGGAGCCTTGCAGTACTCTCCAGGAATGTGTGCCCACATCTTCATAGTATGTGCCATGCTACACAACATGATCCCTCGGAAACATCTGCAGCAGGGACAGAATGGTGAAGGCCCTCACAGCCCACCACCATTGCCAAGGGACCCACAGGCACAGAGGGACTCAGACCACGAACACCTTGTACTAGCCCCAGTAGGCTGACGGAAGTGTGCCCAGTATGCCCATGCCTTGGCAAAGAGGGAACGTATAGCACACACACTGACAGTGTAGGCACTCATGGACTGACACCCTTCTCCACCTGCACACACAGCAAACATGGATGGCACACACACACGACCACCTGTAAATTGTCATGTATAGGTGATCTACTGTGTGCATCCTACATAGGTGGACCTCAACTATTATACACACAACTCCCATTGGCACAAGGTAAGTCAATACCTGAACAGTAAATTAAGCTATCAGCATGTGTCCATACTGTATGTACAGGTTCATAGATACATAGGTAGGTACATGCCCAACTGCCGAGGCCACTCATAAGCATAGGCAAAACATGTCTGCTGTCGTCACCCCATCAATTAACTAACTGTCCCTCTGTGGAGCAGAGCCAATTGTGGGATCCCTGAGGTGTAGCCACTGTTCCTCACCCACTCTGCAGGGATTTCCTGGAGTGTTAGTGAGGGGTTTTGTGTAATGTAATCAAGGATGTAGTTCCAAATAATGGGGAGTATCCCTGACAGGAATCTTCACAGATGTTTACATCTTACATAGTATACCTTAAACACAGCTTGCATATATAGGTAGTTCTCCACAGAATAATAAATATGTGGAACACACAACCGCTGAAATGTGCGTTAATCACCCTTGCACTACTAGTGCCTGCTCTGAGAGGTAAGATATCACTGCCAGGATTGGAACACGCAACCATGTACACATTCATCACAATAACATACCACTAAGCTACCTGAGATGTACCAATGGCAGTCGTGTATACTGACAGGATAAAACACAAAAGGTAGGAATGTGTTGAAATAGGACAAACCTTCGTGTACCCAATGAAAGGTGTATGTTTTATATATATATATATATATATATATATATATACACACACACACATCATCATATATATCTTCCAGCACTATTTAGGAGACATAGGCAGCAAAGTGAATCAAACAGACTTTATTGTGAACACAATCCCCTCCAGACCGGTTTCGCTCAACATATATATATAGAGAGAGAGAGGGAGAGAGAGAGAGATATATGTCGATATATGGGGATATACATATATATGTAGATATATAGATAGGTTAACAACATCTACATAACCATGGAGGTACATATAAATGGGATACCTACCACATACCGACTGCTTTACATACCGATACGCGTAATCCCGAGACTTAAGGTCTGAAAGAACACAGTACCAAAACACCAGATGCGCGAGGTGTAAAATCACGATGTTAAGGGACAGTTAGTCAGTGCTTCTGGTGTTGCGGTTCAGGTAGGTTACTGTGTGTAAGTATGTTTCTTAGGGCTGTAGTGTGTGTAAGTGTGTGTTCTGGGTGTGGTGTGTGTTCTTGGGGGCCTGTATTGTGTGGGTGTGGGTTAGCTTTGTGCATCTGTTTGCGTGACCTAGGAGGTAGAATATTAAAGTAGGGGGTAGTGTGGGGGGGTGCAGACACCTACATGGGGGGGTGTAGGGGGGTTTGGCCACCTGCTCATACGTAGTGTAGGATGGTTTGTTTGGATGTGGTGGGTAGCAGTGTGTCTGTGTGTGCGTGTGTGTGTTCCATGTATGTGTTACTTTTGTGAGTTACTGTCGCTGTCGGTAATGTGGGGTATGGGAGTCTGGTCCCGGTACTGTGTGTGTCGGAACTCTGTGGTTTCGGCATTCCATAGGTATCCCGTATACAGCGGTTGAAGTGTTCATTTATGTGTATAACATGGACCATAGCAATCACACATTCCGCCACTACCAACCTTTATGAACAAAGGATATGGAGAGTATATACCTATACATGATTACAAATATGTGCTATTGACATGAGCCAATGATAGTGTTACCACCTGTCCCACTTTGCGAGGGACACTCCCTCTTTGGGCGGTTGTGTCCTGACCAAATATATTAAATGTGGCAAATGTCCTGGGATTGTAGGACATACTTATGTCCCATATGTACTGTAATAGTTGCATACAATAGTTATTTCTGTATCTAAAATACCTACATGTTACAAGAAACAGGATAAGCAACTAAACTGCTACAAGAATAAGCTTATATTTAGGCAAGAAAGGGAAGTTATATCCCTTGTACTGACCATGGGTTTGTGTTGGCCTGTAAATTCTGATGTGTGGCCCAAAAATGTCCCACTATGGCCATATGAAAAGTGACACCCCTAGCCAAAGAGGGTCAGTCAACAACACAACTGCGATGACTGCAAATACCTATGACAGAAATACACAGCTTTCATGTAGCAACACTTTATTACATTCAGATATATTACCAAAGGGATTCAAGGACTAACATCACCTGCATGCTATATAGGAACCACATAACAGTGCCTTAATGAATCAGCCTGCAGTTTCCATTGTATTCGTCCACAAAATGATAGGTGTTCAAATAGGGAAGGAACCCTCACGCACATATTGATTATGTATAAAAGCAGTTCCTACACACCTGCATCTGCTATGCACACCCACCAACATCACCCCCACACCCAAACATATTACAATACAAACTGTAATAACATCACAAATCATACACTCACTGTACAACATCTGCAGAAGCCTTAACATACCTTGTCAGAGACACACTAACATGGCCCTATGTGAAATAGCTGCTGTTATACAATGGAACAGCTGCTGATGTTACAGGGTTTGTTTGCACTAATCCCATTTCAGAGGGTTGTGTGTACACCGACCGGGACGTGTTAGCAATTACTGAGTAACAGCACAGTATGCTACAGTTGTACACCAAATCAAGGATATCTGGTGAGCACACTGTAAACCACATAACAGTTCATGCATAGCCATACAGCCTTGAGCTGCCCAAACATCCTTGCCAGACTTAAACATCTGCAGAAGTATCAGGTACAAACAAACCCTGCATAAGCAGCAATGTTCTGAAATATAACAGCTGTACTCAAATGTAGAACAAAATCATCTAGCCATTACACACAATCCACGGGAGTTATGAAGCTAATATATCTGTGTGTGTCTCCATATAGCTGTTGAAATGTATCACAAACAACACATTCAGTCCGTCTTTCTCGAAAGTAAGGCAAATGGACAACGCCCAAAAGGAGTATTCAGTTATACACCACTGTTGCCATGGTATCGGCTAATGGAGTAGCTGCACAACTGATGTGCATCTAATTAACTACTTTGGAACAGCAATTGGTGGACAGGCTACCACATGTTACCAATATGTAACTAGAAAAGGATGTGTT
Organism: Protopterus annectens; assembly: GCF_019279795.1. Classification (NCBI taxonomy): domain Eukaryota; kingdom Metazoa; phylum Chordata; order Ceratodontiformes; family Protopteridae; genus Protopterus; species Protopterus annectens. The sequence goes on from NC_056728.1 coordinate 1,205,010,758, forward strand.
ATCACACATTCACACCATCCGTATATACCAGTGGAATGTTACAAAGGACATTGAAACACAAACTGAAAAGGATTGAATCAACAGTTAACGACACCTCGGGTTACTAATAAGGTATGTAGAGCAGTCATTATGTCTGTGTATGTAGTACCTTTCTGTAGTATTTAAAGTGCACACAATCCATATAGTGGAAACAGTTTATCTTGTAGTGATGTATTGTTGAGCATAGTAACGCTTGTAGTGTTTGTGTGTACTGCTGTAGGTCACAAGGCAAACACCGCATACACCACAAGGGATGCTATATAAGGGCTTTGAACAGAAATACTCCTCACCAGCCCCTGTCAGTGGTAGGGCTGGTCCAACAAGTATGTGCTATAACAGGGGATAGTATATGTTGATATATTGTAACTGTAGCCATATGTATGGGTGTATTACTGAGAATAACATGTCGAAGGTTGGCCCACTGTGCAATTATAATTTGCATTGTGGGATATTGTGCCAATAACTGTGTAATGTACAGTATTGTAGGCAGATATGTATTACAAGCTACATTGCATTACTGTAATGTTAGGCAAACATTAGTTATGTCTATTGGCATTTACAATACACAATAACAGGATACATATGTCTTTTAGTCACCCGACAGTTTATCAGCATGATAGCAAAGTAAAATGGAAGAGCTAGTTAACTATCCATGCACATAAGACATATAATATGTGCAAAGGTAGGTACTAGGCTGTCTTACCAAGGGTATTTATAAGCCTAGCTAGAGTGTGTTGGCTTTCACCACCCCCATAGTTTGGTTCCCTGTGTCTCTGAATGGCAGAGCCATTAGTTCTGTGTGCCTCTGTCCAGCAGAGCCACTGCAGTGATCCCCGGGGTACATGTCTTTCTCCCATCCACATGTCAAGGTTTCTCTTGAAGAGTGTTAGTGAGGGGCCCTGCCTGGTGTACATTGCAGTCATGTTCCAAAGCATGGGGAGTGTCCGGGTCAGGAATATATCTGTCCAGCATGTCCTAGTCATCGTTGTGGTTAGGTGTATATCCCTAGAGCATGTGGCTCTCAGGGACCTCTGTTTAGATGGAGCATATCCAGCAATACAGGGTTGGACATGGCCGTTGTATGTCAAGCAGAAATCACCTGTGAGTATGCGGTATGCAACGGAGTACAGCTGGAGTTTCGTAGGTTGGACTGCATAGGTCATCTGTTTGTGGTCAGTAATCCTCTTGGTGTGGTACTGGTGTGGTCTTCCAAGCTGTTGCAGTTGTCTTTTAAGGTATATCCCAAATGGGGTGTTGTATCCTTTAATGGGTCTAATAAGTCATGAGTAGAGAGTCACAATGGCCTCCTTTGATCTGGATGCGAACCCATTAGAGATTAGAGGGCCATGTAGAAGGATATTCTAACCACCTTGTCATTACGGGTATCAAAGGAGAGATTGCTATCTACTGGGGTTCCCGGATCCCTTATTACCTTTTCTGTATGTAGGGGACTAGAACCTATGTGGTAGTCTGCGGGTAATTAGTTATATACAAAAGGGGATGACTATGCTCTTTTAGGCATTCAGCTTGACGCCATGATATTATCACCAGGTATCTGTCTCAGTGTGACCCTTCCAGAGGGTGTCTGTAACAGCTGGGGAAGCAATTATGTCCCCTAGTTTGCAGTCTTCTGCAAACCTTTTCAGCCAAAGCCCTCCTGTGCTTGTCTGTACATCAGAGAATTATATACCGAACATGAGTGGTCCTAAGACTGAGCCCTGGGGGACGCCACTTGTAACTGGTAAACAGTCAGACCTAGGGTATGCAACTCCCACTGTGTGGGTTCTGTCCGTGAGCCACTTTGCAAACCATCACATGAAGTAGGGGTTAATGTTCAGGCGGATGGGTATGTTGATAATACCAGAAGGAGGAATGGTGTTGAAAGCCTATGAGAGATCTAGGTAGGCTGTGTGGACCTCCTTACCCTCATCTAATGCCTTGGTAACTGTCTCTAAGAAGTCCACCAGGTTTAGGAGGCATGGTCTGCCCTTAACAATTCCAAACTGGGAGGGGTCAAAGGTTTGGAGGTACCCAATGTCTCTGTGACTGAGATCCATGATGTGCACCATAGCCTTGTAGACCAGGCTAGTCAGGTCTATAGAGAAATAGGTCCCGTGGTCCATTGTGGAGCCACCTTTGTGGAGTGGGATAACTATTGCTGTGTGCCATTCAGGGGGCACTATGCCCGATGTGAGGATATTATTGAACATGGTGTGTATGTGGGGAGACAGTACGTTCTGAAGTCCATGTAAAATGCAGCCTGTGATGTCCGGTCCCATGGATGCTGTGATATTAACTTTAGAGTGTGCAGCTTTGAGAGGGAGGGGGGAAAGGTAGCACTGAACCTATCTGCCAGGATGTTGCCAATATCAGTTGGTTCTGTAATGTTCATGCCTTTGTGCTGTAACTCAGAGCAGATCTGGTTGTTGACATTGAGATATGTGACATAGCTATAGAATGCTTTGTGGTTGTTGTTGGAATTCGTGGCAGTTTAGTTTTCATAGCCTGCTTTGGAGGATCTTATAAGGGATCTCACCTTTTTACCGAGGCTGGCCAGGGAGCTCCTCCACGCATGGGATTGTACTCTTGTTTGCAACAGTGTCTTCCTCCTGTAGTACAGTTTGTTTATGGCAGGGGACCACCAGATTGGTTTCCTTAATTAGGAGTATAGTGTCTTGGTTCTGTTTGGGATAGCACAAGCCATGCACTCATGTAAGTGCTTATAGAGTGCATTTGTGTAGGAATCAGCAGTTGTAACAGTATTGTCCATCTGCATGGGTGTCATGACGTTCACCACGTCTGTCTTAAGAAGAATGTAGTTGGCTTTGTAGACATATTATACTGTGGTACCCTTAATGGGTGGTGGGGGCGGGATGTGGATATCAATGGTGTTCAGCTCATGGTCTGATCGGACCAACGAGAAGTTGACTTCATCTGTGGAGCACCGGTCACTCATGTTGGTAATGCCTAGGTCTAGGATATTGTTACCCTTGGTGGGTGTGTGGATATGTTGATTAAGGGCATTGGTGTTTTTGAATTCCAGAAAGCGTTGAGCTAATGCGTTGGCACACGAGTAGTTTTCCCAGTTAATGGTGAGGTAGATTCAGTGAGACTATGTGATGAGTGTGTTGTGGTGCGAATGTTTACCTTCTCCACATGACTGTCAGGGTCAGGCTTGGTTGGAGAGAGCTTTACCTCCAGTTTGGCTAGATGAGTGCATCTCTCACAGGTTGTAGTGTTGGGTGGTAGGCGGAGAGGCTTGTCTGTGTACATGACGCAATGTGTACATTGCCTCAAGATGTCCAGATTCATCAGATAGACAGGTGAGAACACTGTCAGTTGACTCTTAGACATGCCTGAATATAGAACTACTTTCACCTAGATAAATGAGGAAAGTGAGTACAAGAGCTATTTTACTCTAAGCAAGTGAGAAAAGTATGTACAAAACCTGTTTACCCTTGCCTCTAGGTAATGAGGAAGATTGAGTGCTATAGTAATTATTAGCTTACGTAGTGCTTACAAGTTCTGAACAAGTGCTGAGCATGAATAAGCAATCCAGATACACAAGCATATATCCATGTACACCACAGGGCCCCTGTACCCACAACTATGCAGGTACAAGCTGCACTCAGGCTGCATGGGACCTGTCCACATCACAAGTTGTATCATACACATATGGCAAAACAAGATGCTCTCCCTGTACACATCATGTAAAACATAGCTCCATGTCAGGTTGTGTACACAATGAATGGTGCACACCAACAGGTATCACAACCCACAAAGGGGAGACACCACTGATAATGGGAAGTACTGCACTACTACCCTGCTGAGTCTGATCTGGAAGGCCATGATCCTTTATCAGTTAATTGATGTCAGCAGTACAGATGTAGATGACAGTAAGGTTGATGTCACACTGCATATCATAACCTTACCAGGTCATAGGACATCATCACCCATACTGTGTACCACCTACACTCGGTATACTAGATGTACATTCCTATGTAACAGCAGTGTTTTTTAACAGGACTGCTGGCAGAACCAACACTACAGAAGGTGTCTGAATAATACATGTTCATCACACCAGTGGCAGCTACAGTATGTCAGGGTAATGAACTTTATTCCCCCTCATTGTAGTCCATACCTCACAGACAAACAGAAGGCATTTGCCTATTGAAGTATGCAAATGAATATGACCTAGGAGCAATAGCTGACTCAGGAGTGTTGTGGACAACATACAGAAGGGGCTTTGTGGGTGAGGTGTATGTGACATATGGCCACAATCTGACAGCTACATATTGCATTGTCAACCCTATGTTAATAACCCTGTACCCATGAACTTCCACCTAGGCAGTGGTCAGTGTAAGGGATGCAGCTGGGCAGTTGTCTTTCCTGTGATAGCTACGTCACCACACCTGTCAGGTAGTCATATGTGGCAACCCTAATAATGATAGGGTGCCATCCATGTATTTAGAGATCATTGTCCAGCCATACACAACACTCAAGTGACCCATATCAGATCACATATTTCCTTTAAGGGGTATTGGCCATGTGCAGATGGCCTATACCAGCCTTTCCATTCTCCATCTCCACTATGTAGCATGATACATACCCAGAATAAATCCATGTCCAACCCAGTGATGTTAGACATGCTTCACATACTCATCCTGATCTCGAACACATACTTCATGGACATCCACCTTCCACATGCTGGACAGATCCTTGTCCCATACACTTTACATAGTCCTGCCATATTATGCATTCCTGTCCATCAAAGCTGCACATTGCTCCCCTCTCAGACGTTGTGATGACCACATGGTAAATGTATCATTAACCCTGTGGATCAGTAATGTGGCACCGCTCAACCTGGCCCCACAGACCCACCTGTCAGCTACTGCCAGGTAACCTTTCATCCTAGATTCATACATGGCCCATGGCATATAACCCACTAGTTGACTTTGACTGTACATGCTATAGTTGATATCCATCCCAGCAAATACAGTCTGGCTAACCAGTGTCCCATGTGTATCACATGTGCAACACAGGTGATACATGGCAGGATGTTGAATTTCTGTACAGTGCCGTGTAGATGTATATTGCAGAACACATACATGTAAAACCTTATGTGAGCAAGTCTGCAGGGTCACAGGTCATGTCTGTTAAGGCAGTGTAAGTCCTTATATGTGACATATACACAGCATCAAAGTCAACTGCATTAATGTGGACACATCCAGCCATGTGCTGATAGGTAGGAACACCAGTACAGGCAAACAGACATGCCCACATCAAGACAGCATCCACATGGAGTATGAGCAGTGTAATCAGGTGACACACACACATATATGGTGATAATATCCACTCAACATTGAGTGTCACATGTGTGTGACACAAACACGTGAGTGTCATGTAGGTTTGCAAATACAACTATTTAAACTTAATAAATGCAATACATATGTATGTTCAGCTATAGCTCTGTATGTCTCTGTGAGTTACTGTGACCTGTCTCCATCATTATGTCTTCCAGGTATGCCACGTGCAAGGCTACCCCCTTTTACCCACTTGAAGGATGAGGCCCTCATCCCATACCTACTCGACAATCATGATATCCTGTTCAGCCATGTGCCACAGGATGCACAGCAGCGGGATGCCCGGTGGATGGAACTTCGCAGGAGGGTTAATGATGTTGGTGGCCACAACCGCACATACCAGCAGGTGCACAGACACTGTACAGACCTCATTAGATGGGCAAAACAGTGTGCAAATGCAATCACCAGGGAACAAGGTGCAACAGGTGGTGGACCACCAACCCAGCCCCCACTCACACATACTGAGGAGCTACTGGCCAACCTGGGGACACCTGCAGAACCACATCCACAAGCCTTAGCCGATATTGTGGAGGTGGGTGTCTCTCAACCACTGAGCCTGGAGTTGCCTGGTAAGTCAGTACTGCACCTATAACAACTATATTTCATATAGTTGCATGTGTCACTGTACAATATGTAATGTAATATCATATGTAAGGCATGTATACACACATGCTGCATACTATAGTATGCTACTCTGTGTATGCACACATGTGCATACACCATAGTATAGTCTAATGTACTGGTGTATGTGTTAAGCACATTGCACCATGTAGCCATTATACAGGCGTGGATTATGCTCATACTGCTGTGTTACTCCTATTTAGGTACCTCTTGTATTCCTCAGTGACAGCAGCCCATTGCAGGTGAGACTGTTATTATTTATCAGGAATCATAATGCACAAATCTATCTGCCATGTGGCCATTTACAACATGTACACATAATGTATGGTCCTGTCACAATATACAGGTCGGACTTGCAATGCATCACAATAACTACCCATGTGCAACACTTGCAAACTATGTGAATCATCTCACCGACATGAATCCTCACAAACTGTCTTTGCCAGATGTGTGGACAGCTGTGCATACAATGGTGGAGGTGCTGTTCACTTTAGGGATGTACTACAGATCAGAACTACACATGTGGTGAATACAAACAGTACTACTCAGTGGGCTGGAGTATGGCCAGCCCACAGGATTCACTGGTGTGGATCATAGCCCTGTTATGAATGTCACACAATGTGATGTGCTATCTTGACATGTCCATGACATCTAGTGGCCTGGCTGCAACACTGTCTACCTAACCTGAAACATATCCCACATACCACCCTTTATCTGCATAACCCTGTCATCAGTGGAGCATATATGTCATATGGGACAACACAGACATGTGAAATAGATGCCCATCACAATAATTTGACAATACATGTACACACATGGCCATGGACGATGGCCTGAGACATGGAGCAACACACACAGTAGACGTGATGTGCTTGTGTGTACACCCTGTCGTACAATGGCTACACATGGTCCAACTATTGCCTTTGTATAATGGTCATATTTTAGCTGTGGAACACTAGACATCCTACAGGCCTGTGCACATCTTGTGTAGGTGTAACATCAATTCACCACATAAGATGTGTTGAACATCTTGAGGGTGTCACGACATGACAGCAGTCACCTGTACAGTATCCACTTCAGCCCACAGATACAGTATATTCCCCTTGCTGGTGTTGGACATCAATGTCATACTTGCTCCTCATGTGTGTGTGTGGTACACAGATGTCATGTGGGACATGGTGTACCGATGTGTTCGCCATGTCTGGCCATAGTTGCCAGGCAGCAGCAATATGGTTGCAGATGTGTAGGGGTGTCATGCATATACCCATCAGTGACCTGTGTCACAACTTCCACATCATGGTTTAGTGTGTATACACCTCAGTTACGTGGGTCACATTCCACAGTATATATGTATTGTATCTGAACACAGTCATGGCTATGAACTCTGTCTGTAACTCACACTGTATAGGACTAGAGATGCCTCATGATTCCCTGCAATGGCCATGCACATCAACTAAATGGTCAGTATATCTGTAGGGCAGACAGACAACACTGCATTGGGACACCATTGCCCCACTGTATATTTGACATGGCACCATTGTGTTAAACATGTATGCATGTCATTGCACACATCAGCAGATCACGTGTCATACTACATGTGATTGTCAAGGTCATATGCCACACATCAGGCAGGTGTACTGCTAACCTGTGCTGGTCTACATGGTGTAACACAGGGATGTATGCTAACTACTACTATGATTGTGTAATTTGCATGCCATCTGCTATGACTCATGCAAGCTGTTGTGTGCAACCCAGGGATATATGATTATGATTGTGTAATCTGCATTCCATCTGCTATGACACATGCAAGCTGTTGTGTGCAACCCAGGGATGTATGATAACTATCACTATTATTGTCTGCGCTGCATGCCATCTGCTGTATCACATGCATGTTGCATGCCTTCTGTCATATCACATGTGTGTGTGTCTATGTGTGTGTGTCTATTGTGTAGATTGTAATGTACAGTTCTTGTCTGCCCTCACAGGTGATGTAGGTGCATAGCCCTCCTGCGCTACATCTGATGCTAGTATTCCCATAGACTCTAGCAGTGATGATGAACGTATGATTGAGTCACAGGCAGAGTTGTCAGGGGCTGAAACTGTGCCATTGGTTGCCATTCCATCTATATCCCCCTCATCACCGCACACAGATTCTATGCCTGCACATACCCCATCACCAGTGGCCATAGAGGAAGGACAATTGGTGCGTGGTAGCTTGGAACAGGAAATTGTGGGGGCTATGGAAGGTGTGCCTGCACACCATGGTGTCAGCCAAATGACTGGTGGTGCCCCACACAGGCATGTGGCCAGTGCTGCTCATAGGAGGACCTCTGGCCAACATGCTCCTGCAAGGCAGAGCGCAGCAGCTGGTGTCACCAAACACATATTTCAGGCTGTAATGGAGGCACAGGCACATGATAAATGGTGCAACAGAGAAGATCAGAGGCTACAGAGGGCTGATGTTTGTTCTTTAAACAACAACATCCAGGCAATGTTAAATGCTCAACAGCAGATTGCTGAAGCATTGCATAGATGGTTGGGTGACATGGTTGGAGTCCTTGACCATGGCATGACAATCCGCAAGCATGAGCTATCTGTGTTGGAACATCTGGTAGGAGTGAGGCATCGGGCATGTGGATGTAGGCCTGCTACATCACCTGTGTCAGGTCTACGTGTATGAGCTACCTCACATGTCTGCTCCCATAGTGGCGGTAGCAGCAGCAGTGCATCTAGTGCTGTGCTATCCACACCATGACACAGCAGGCCACATGCACATGGCCCGGGATGGTCCCAACAGGGACACAGTTCCAGTGGAAAAGTGACATCAAACAGTACCCAATCTGCACCTCTGCCTGGTAGTGCCCGTGCAAACCCTGGCAGGCACAGGTCACATGTACGTGGCCGGACACTGTGAATTGTAAAACCTCACCTGTACAGTCTGCAGCTGTCAATAATACCCCTGTGTAGGCCAGACACATGGCAGAACTGTGGGCATACATACACTCACACACTGGAAACATATGTAGGGCACCGCAACACACACATGCATAACATCCACATACGCCCAATTAGATCAAAGGCCCAAACCCACACAAATGATGTCATCCAATGGTGCAGCCTAGGCCTCTGGCAGACATTAACACCCTGTGTATATGATGATGCTTGTGCCGCATCCCTGACATCCACACCATCAGTGCAGGGACATGCACATATGGTCTGATGCACAGGGTGAACAGACTAGGAAGATAAGTGTAGTTTACAATTGTTGAGGACTGTTGACAGGCAGCAGATATACCATGTACTACAGGTGTACAATGCTGTTAACAGTTTGTGTCTTGTGTAACAATAGTAACTGCATGTTGGTCATGATGTTCTGCTGTCCTCCTTCAGGTCTAATTACATGTGCCAGTGGATGTCAGTGTTTGCAGTTAGTGTCCCCTATGTCAATGTGGACTACTCACAGGTGTATATGAATATACCAGCATGCACCGTGTAGCTGCCACATACCAGTGAGAATGTCCCACGTTACAAACACGTCTACTGATCCAAGAGCATGATAGCTGTGTATTAAGCTACTGTGGCCACAGACGTGACATCCATAAAGGGTGACATCACAGGTACAGTTACATGAAGTGGTGAGGTAAGAGACTGGTCTAGCTGATTACAAGGGTAGAGGTCAGTGGGAAGTGTGATGCCTCATTGGGAATCAGTAATACATGTTCCCATGACAGGATGCCAACACACAACTGCACCCACACACTCAGGTATTGACACACATGAATTCAGTGACACAGTAACACACCCACACACTCACGGATTCACCGACACAGTAACACACACTCACACACAGTTGCTACTGGTGAGGTGAAGACTCCTGCCTATGTGCAAATCATTACAGTACTGTGCACCTACATGATGCACCACAGAGAATACACATGTACAGGTAGTCAGTATGGCCTAAGATCGGGGACATCAACACGGATAGTAGAATGCATCGGCTGGATGGGGGGAGGGGTCTTATCAGTTCAGTATAGTAACATGCATCCTCACCCCAGGGACCAGTCAGCCCTACATACACACACTGTGGCATTCAGTATTTAATACACCTATGTCACGTACATACAGATACCTCACATGTGTGAGATACATGCCCCTTCCTATGTCCTGCTTTCTACATTGCAGTCTGTACAGATGTGTACACTAGTGTACAGGAGAGTGAGTAACAATTGAGATGTATTCCCCACAATACGTGACATATATGGACACACACACAACCACACATGCCAGTACTGTGAATCTCAGACCTGCCTAGCTCATGTTATGTATGACAGACGTACAGCAGTATTGCATGCTTTACAAACTGTACTGACACTTCCTGTGTCAACAGTGCTGATATATGCACACGGGACATCTTAACTTTTAACAGGTGTCAAGTGATTTACCTTTGATGTCACCCTGACCACTGTCTAAGTTGTGTTATGTCCTTCAGTTAACGAAACCATTGCTTACCGGTTACACAGGTTATTGTAGGACCACTTGTGACATACCTGTGAGCTGTCAACAGCAAACATCCATCTGCAAAGATGCCCCACCACTTAGTTATTTCCACACATCTGTCCATAACTGAGGTGCATCTTTCTGTACATTCAGCATATCACCATATTCAGTTGGCAATGTTGAGGCTGCATTGCAACTGCATGATGTACTAGGATACATGTCACCTGCATACATCAGTAACTGCACACACATGTTATCTGAACACACAACACTACATTTACAGGTGTGTAGGTCCTACAGTCCTGACATTTGGGCATGTTTGTAGGCATTGCAATTGGTGGACATGTGTGATGACATACATGACACATGGACTGTTGTATGATATGATGGGTGTAATGGGTGACCAGTACAGAGGTAATGTTACCTCTGTCAACATTGATATCACACTTTATGTACTGTTAGTATTCAGAAGCCATGGACCTACATTCCATGTGCATGTGTGTAATGGATGTAGCCACCTGTTTACACAAAGGACAACAACAGCTATGCTATTTACATGTATGTTTTGTGTGTGTGTGTGTGTGTGTGTGTGTGTGTGTGTGTGTGTGTGTGTGTGTGTGTGGCATGTACATACCCAGGGCAGGTGCATGTATGTCATATCCATACATGAGGGTGTGTACTGGTGTACAGCAACAGTCACCTGCTAATGGTGGAAAGTACCGAGGGCCACTACTATGTGTACAGCTGACCTGGTCACATACAGTGGTATCATTGCATTTCATTATACATGATGCAACTGTGTCAGTACATGTGTACTCTCTACAGTTGATGTAGAGCTTAGTACAGTACACAGGTAAAGGGTTACATGGTGGTGTACACTTCTATGTCATACAACATGCATGGTTGCGTGTTGGTGGTCTGAGGGCATAGTGGTGTCTGAGGTTTACATCCTAGAATGCAGCATGTGACACTGTGTCCTGCACATGACTCATCTGTGATGCCTTTCATGGGGGGACCAGTTAGTACATGTGAGTGGCCTTTATGTATGTGGGTACACCACCTGGAATGGTCTGTACCTGTGTTATGGCCCACATGTCTGGTTCTGAGGTATATGGTGGTAGTGCTAGGTTCTGACATATATGGTTGTAGTACTATTTTGCACTACAGAGCCATCAGCCAGGTGTTCCTCACTGCATGGATGTCAGTACTCCCCATTGTTGGATCTACAATGACCAGCTGTGAATATGGATGTTACACATCTAGCACTGGTTAGCATAAGAAAACAATGCAGTTGTCCTGTAAGTGTATGGGAGTTAACATGTGTTTAGGACATTTGCCTTGGAATGACACTGTGTTTGGCAGATGCGGCTTGGGTAATATCCCCACTCCCTTGATTCATGGATGCATGTGATATGTGACGAAGGCCTGCCTACTGTCAGCCATGTCATCCCAGTATGACAGCAGATGTTCCGTAAAAGACCGGTGTCAAATATATGTAGAGCAGCATTCCTGCTAACAATGACAACTACTAACACCAGAGCCCATTTCAATGTGTTCTTTACGTCTACCTGTAGTAACATGGCCACTGTGGCCTTTCGTGTTTAGCATCAGAGTGCATCCCAATCAGCCCTGTGCTACTAGGAGTATGAGCATGCCCAGTATATCCTTGTGTAGATGGACACATAATAGTGCATTCCGACCAGCCCTGTGTTACTACGTGTGTGAGCATGCCCCCTGTGCTACTAAGTGTATGAGCATGCCCAGTATATCCTTGTGTAGATGGACACATAGTAGCACAGTCTGTTCGGAATGCACTAAGTGTGTGAGCATGCCCAGTGACACCTTGTGTCGGTTATGTGCCTCTGTGTATGGGCATGACCATTGTAACCCTGTATAGTGGTAGTAGTCATCCATTCCACAGATGGGCATACTCCAGGTCAAGATGGATTCCTACTTTAAACACACAGGTTCACAGGTATGTACATCTTAACTGCCAGCATTCCTGTTGATGTCCGCATTCCCAGAAGGTCATAATGACAGCCTTGAAATGTGTAGTCTGTGTTGCGCGATTCGTAAGTATGTAGTATTGTAATAGTAATCTGTAAATAGGCAGGTGTTCCATTCCCGCCACTGGTGTGTGTGTGTGTGTGTGTGTGTGTGTGTGTGTGTGTGTGTGTGTGTGTGTCTGTTTGCCAGAGGACTGAGTAATGCTTTTATACTGCTCACACTCCATACATTTCTTATACCCACCGTTAGCAAGGCCGATGATGTCACCCATCTACAAATACACCTCTGAGAGTGCTATGTCCCAGTAATCTCAGTAGCGCATTCTGTAACTGCGTAATGCTGTAATGTAATAAAGTAGTTAGGTCGGTGTTCTAATCCCAGACATGCCAACTGTGTGTGTGTGTGTGTGTGTGTGTGTCTGCCTGCGTGAGACAAGTACAGTGTTTTGTAGTATTCACCGTAGTACGTGCCCTAAATGCATGTTGCTGCAGTGTGATATGGTAGGGGTTTGTATACAGGACATGGCAAGTGTGGGTTTGTTTGTCAGAGCCTGTGTAGAGGTGGCCGTGATTGTCTTACCATTGGACATGTTTGAGAACAGGTTTTGTAGTTTTCCTATATGGTATCTGTCTTATGACACATTGGCCACCTCACCAGGAGTACAGCTGTCAGTCAGCCACAGCACTGTGTTGGCAAGCCATACCCATACATCTGGCAAAAGGCCTGGTTAACTAAGTATGCAGCCCTACTATTACTCGGTATATGTACTGCACCCATGTGCCATGCACATACAACCTTGCCTAGGATATCCCACTATGTTGCTAGTAACATGCACATTGAGGACAGATAGTAAACATGGTGTGAATGCAGTGGCCTGCAGAGGACATGGCACCCTGTACAATGATACAATAGGCACATATATGCGGAAATAGTGCCTTCACTATGTTCCACACTGAATGGCTGCAACATATGTGGTGCCATCAAATGTGATCCACTAAGGCCAGACAATACTGTACAAATGTGCCCTGTATGGACCCATGCCACTGACACCACGGAATACCTGTATCATATAACTCACTATAAGCAGGTTTCACCACACCAGGCCAGTATTGGCATATCGGGATATAACAGGCTGTGTACACTACATGTGTCTGCCAAACCAGGTACACCTGTACATGTCACTGTACAGTATTGTGGGACATGCACATCCCAGGCAATGTCCATATGAAGGACTATCAAACACAGACATGGCATGCATTGCAAATCTATGGCCCTACACATTGGTAAACAGGATGTCAGACCAGATAATGCAGTACCCATCTGTGTGGGACATTGCAGACACTACACCCCTGCATTGCACACCATTGTCGGGTGAGGAGATGGCAAGGATTACCCCCTCACCCAGCATTGTACAGTCATCTTGCACAGCCAAACACTACACACCCATGGAGCAATGCATACCTGCATGCCAGTACTGGCACCGTGTGTCTGCATGTGGGTTGTGATGCTCCCAACCACAGTCACTCCCAGTATAAACGTTGTTGGTATACCAATTGTCAAGCACTTTCACATGCCCTAGCCCATAGAACCTCCAGATATCCCCTGTGGTGCATGCAGTCCTGTGCATTACTGCAGTGTGACAAACTAAGTAGTTACCTTGTGTATTTGTGGCCCTGGAAAAGGTGTCAATGCATGTCCATTAGAGTTTGTTTGTGGTGACAATTTTATCCGTTCACGTGGACTGACATGTGCCATACCTAATGTATGTCTACTATATCTGTCGCAGATAGCACTCACTCACCTACACACATGTTCTTACAGCACAGCAACATGTCACCTTTGTGGCACATGTAGTAACATCATGCACATGTAATAGTAATGAGTAGTCAGGGGTTTGCCCCTGTACTATTCAGTGTGTGGCAGATGATGCTTATGGTTAAGTCTCCAAGCCCTTCCCTGGTGTACATTGCCTGTCCTGCCCACACACTCTCTGGTGGATGTGAAGGTGTACACCTGCACAGCAGCAGCTTGTGTATTGTAAGAGATGGAAATGGTCAGGTGATGGCCTCTGCACCTATTGCAGTCCTCCTGTAGCTGATTGCATGTGGGACAACTGTGATGGTGTTCCCATAGCCATCTGCATGATAAACACAGCACACTATCTATGGAAACATGTTATTATCTGACCATGACAGTCGCTGTGAGTGGTACCTGGATGTGGTGTTCTTACACGGCATCACAGATGATATCTAGATGTACCTCAATCATTTTCCACAGTGGAAAATAGCCTAAAGACAGGAGGGTGATGTGCCACATAACTACAGCATGTAAGTGTAGCTACGCTGCATTGAGACTACTGCCTGTATAATATGTATGTGGTAATGGCTATTCTGCATGTTATAATACAGACATGACAGTATTCTGTTCATGAGGGACCCCCATCTGTAGCGCCATCTGTGAACTGGTCAGTGTGAGCAACCATTTGTTTCCTGTGTTACACACTGAACACACATGTGCACAGCAGAAGCATGGTGTGAGGATTGCACAGGATTGCAGACAGTACATGATGATAGGGATGTGTTACTGCCATCGCATCCTTGACTGGACATGTGTCACATGAGACAGTGGTATGACTGACACTGTGTGGGATTCCCAGTGACAAGCCAATGATGAGCAACTGTTCATAGCTGCGGTCACATGTCTGCTACACATTGTAAAGTTGGCATGCGGTATATATGCATGTGTTGTGCTCCCTCTGCAAATGTATACCATCTGTTGTGTTGGGTTGCTGGTGATAACTATGCATACTGTCGTAGGTAATCCTGTATGCTGTTATCTATCACTAAGCCATATGTGGTTTTAAAATGCAACACCATAGGCTGAATGGGTTGGGAGGTCCCGGCAGAGCCTCCTGTCCCACTTCAGTTGACCATGGCACTGGGCACTAGCACATCTGGGGCCCAGCCATAGACATCAAACTCTGTTGGCTCTGCACCACCTTCTGGTGGTACCACCACTGAGGATGGAGCATGTCCCCCTTGGGAGCGGGACCAGACAAGTACATATCTGCTGTTGTGCGGTCCCGGACGTGTTGCGTTGGTGTCTCCCTAAGGGGTTACGAAGCCAGATACACCAGTTCAAGGATGGAGTGTCACATTTACAAGGTGATGCTGCCCCTCCTGGACAGCCCCCAGCACTGCCTCCTTTGCAGCTGTGTAGGTGCAGTGGACCTCGATCCCACTGTTCCCATGGGCTTTTGAGTGCCGAAGATCCATCCCCATCCAGGGTGTATCCCCCCCACGTGTCATATACTAACCCTGTATGCTGTCTTTTCTGTGCTCCTACCTATCCTCCACAGCCATACCTACACTCCTTCCCCAACATCTGATCCTCACCTACAGACACATAAGGCTATACAGCTCCTAGGACACCATCTGCCCTATACATAGTGGTCCATTACACACATGTGCCCACTGGACACAGGAAAACCTTGTTATATGCATCATAACATACTACTGTTATCCTCACCCCTGTCCCTCAGGCACACGATCCTGGTATGCACATCACTCCTACATAGTCCAGGTACATGTAAGGAGGACGACCCCATTGTACACAAAGCACTACCGGTCCCTCTATGGTTACCCCATTTACCTTTATCATGATGATGATGTTGCACACAGCACCTTGCAAGAGTACTGTTCACACATAATGATTGGACAGCTACTGTCCATGTCTGTCTGAGGGAGTCTTGTGATCACATAGAGCAACACCACTACATAATACAGGCATCGCTGGTGTTTCCCATTTCATTCATTTGTAATGCTTTTTTGCCACATGGTATGTTCCTGATACATCTCTATATATGTATGTACCTATATGCTGGACATAAACACTCACATATACATCTACATGATGGGATACATTCCTATACTGTTGAATGACTACGCTGTATGATATGTTTGTGGTACTGTCCGTTGTCTGTATATCTGCCATGGCATATTGGTAATGCACATTAGCTGTGTGCGTAGGGTCCTGGTTCCAACCCTTGCGAAGGATGTTTAGTTGGTTGCAGAGCAGAATAAGCCCATTGGCTATGGAGGGAGTAAGGCACATTAAAGCAGTTGGGAGAGGGTGTGCGTGGGTTTGCGCAGTGTTAGGCACTGCTGACCTCTAGTTACAGCCTCTTATGCTCGGTTAGCCTCTACATTGCTTAACCACCGCAATACTCGCATACTGGTAGCCAAACACGCTTACACCCGCTCGCTCCTGCACTTGCTAATGCACCGACATTGGTGCTTGCATTTGTCACTCACACCCCTGGGTGTGAGCGAGGTCCACAATATTACCTTGTGATGCCTATTACATCGGACTACATGACTACAGTATTGGGACTGGCTGCCCATTAGGCGACGGCATCGTGTTCAACTGTATGGAATCAGCGGCATGTCCAGTGACACAATCATATCTGTGTGCACCTCATACAATGTACTCCCACCTTGATGCCTATTACATCGGAATACATGAATACAGCATCAGGAATGGCTGCCTATTAGGCGACAGCATGGCGTTCCACTGTACGGAATCTGCGGCCTGTCCGGTGAATCATTCATATTTGCATGTTCCTGTTACAATCTGCTCCCGCCTTGTGATGCCTATCACATTACACATTGGACTACATGACTACAGTCATAGCCGGCCTTAGGCATAGACCAACTAAGCGGCTGCCTAGGGCACCGCTTTAGTGGGGGCACTTTACCAGTATTTATTTGGTGCAGGTAGACCAGGGTGGGGGCACTGGTTGGTGTGGTGGGGGGCGCCTTTGTGCCCACTGCCTAGGGCACCAGTTGACCTAAGGCTACTCCTGACTACAGTATTGGGAATGGCTGCCCATTAGGCGACGGCATCGCGTTCGACTGTACGGAATCAGCGGCCTGTCCAGTGAATCATTCATATCTGTGTGTTCCTCTTACAATCTGCACCCACCTTGTGATGCCTATCACATTGGACTACATGACTACAGTCATAGCCGGCCTTAGGCATAGGCCAACTAAGTGGCCACCTAGGGTGCCGCCTTAGTGGGGGCACTTTACCTGTATTTATTTGGTGTTGGTAGACCAGGATGAGGGCACTCGGTGGTGTGGTAGGGGGGTGCCGTTGTGCCTTCTGCCTAGGGCACCAGTTAACCTAAGGCCGCTCCTGACTACAGTATCGGAAATGGCTGCCCAATAGGCGACGGCATCGCGTTCAACTGTACGGAATCAGCTGCCTGTCCAGTGAATTAATCATATTTGTGTGTTCCGCATACACTCTGCTCCCATCTGGCTGATACATGGGAACTGAGACTCTGCAATACAGACAAGTAGTTGGGTTGTGGGAGCCACATCCATCGGACGAGTCATGCTACCGCATACCTATTATAGGATTGCCACCTTTTCAATTGGCCAAGGTGGGACTTTAGGGTTACCACCTGTCCCACTTTGCGAGGACACTGCGAAAATAATCAAGACATAGCAAATGTCCTGATTACAAGACATTATTATATTCTACGTTTCATTAATAATTGCATAAAACAGTTATTGTATATATGGCACTTCTATATGTTATGTGAAGTAGCATAAGCAATTCAAATGCAACTAATTTGTGCAGATAAGTATAATCCTGTACTATGCACAGCTGTAGGTATGTTTTGTCCTGGAATGTCTGACATTTCTAAAGAACATATCCCACTCTGGCCATTTGGAAAGGTGGCAACCCTATAGGACCTGTATGTAGAGACATCAGACTTTGCAGGGCAACACACCCACAGCCAGTAGAAAGGGGAGTACTTCACTGTTTTGCATAAATAAAAGTTTACTCTTGTAGCATTATAGTTGCTTATACTGTTACCTATAACATTTAGGTGTTTCATGTGAACATAATTGTTTTATGCAACTACTACAGACAATATAGGTAATTTTTGCCCTAAATCACAGGACATTTGCCACACTGCATTGGTGGTGCTGCGGTAGCATTGTCGCCTCACAGCAAGACATTCTCCCGTTCGATTCTCAGCTAGAGCATCTTCTGTATGGAGGCATGCGTGAATGGGGCGTGCCTTTGTTGAAGGTTGTGCATCAGGGCTGGTAAATCGACACGTAAAAATCCACTACTAATCATTAGCGGACCGGAGTTCCGCTGTGGCGACCCCTAAACGGGATAAGCCGAAAGACACAAACAAACAGTTATTTTGCAGGACACAACTGCCCAAAGGGGAGTGTCCCTTGCAAAGGTGGACAGGTGGTAACCCCATCCCTATTATTCTATCAACTTTCTAAGGTAGTCGGCGGAACATGCGCTTTCTCTCACTATCAGACCTCTCATACGAATGGGGAAGAATGAGCACTGAATCAGGGACACTGCATAATGACCTCAGGGACATATTTAGAAGGTTGGTGCTATTAACCTGACACATTGATGGACACACAGCACATATGTATTCATACACATTGTCTGATGTACATGCTGTTTATGACTCTTACATGTTGTCATTATTCATTACGTGTATTCTGCCACCTTTCCTCCTAATATCACTAGTTCTAGGAGGGTTTAGTTAGGACTATGTTAGATTCTGATTCGTAATCACGGACGTCCCTGGTAATCGGGGACAGTTCAATGATATGGTCCCTATGCATTCCCCCAATGGTTTACGAACTGTCCAGTAAATGTGCTCTTAAGGTTTGGGAGGTATGGGCGTCTGCTATACCCACATCAGAATATTACTTACACCCACGGGGCAGTCCTAATACGTATCTGCCAGCCAACACCTGCATACCCATAGTTCCCCCATCTGTTACTACTCTACAGCACTTATCCTTACTGTGGGATATGAACACACCCCTACACACTGCCCACTCTCCCTGTGTCGGGACACATGTTATACATTCTGTCAACTCATGTGTTATCAGGCTTGCACAACCTACTGTTCTGTGTACAGCTAAATCCTGGTCGTGTTTACTCCCATTGGCTGGAAGTACCGAATTTTTGGTGTCCCACAAGGGACGTCGCTGTCCATGTTTAAAGTGTAGACCTTGTAGATCTCTCCCACTGGTAGTTTCCAACCGATGGTCTGGGAAGCAGTGTTGTATTTACCTTTATTGCATGTCTGTATGTCTCACCAGCCTAGCTGGGGGGGTGGGAGGTAGATGTTTGTTGATTGGACCTCCCACCAACATATGCCCAGTCTAAACATATGTTACCCGTAACTGCTGTAACATAACCTAGGTATACACATGTGTATATTTATTGTAACATATATTTACATTAATATATACAGATATATCTGCATATGTATTCATACATGCATATTTATATGTTGCTGTTATATATATATATATATATATATATATATATATATATATATATATATGTGTGTATACATGTATATATATATATATATATATATATATATATATATATATATGATTATATATATGTACATCTGTGTGTCAATACATTCCCCGCTCATACGCACTTACACATGCGTAATGGTGTTTATATATGCTTCACCAGCATATTAGTGCCTTATTCATTATAACACCGACACTTCAATTATCTTGTAATCGGTATGTAGCACGTTATACAGCGGACAGATGTCACTATATGTTCATGTACGGATTACCGATGGTAATTGGAATGTGATAGTGTGATTCGACCCGTCCCTCTTCTGCACAGTCTATTATTCCATCTATTGTCGATGTTTGTATGTGCACATCCCTATTATTTATGTCAACAAATGGAATGCATGTGTTACAGAATTTGTACTTCAACATATATTGTTGTCTGCATGTTTGTATGCATATATACCTATTACGACCTAGCTGACCTCCATGGGGCGGTCCATTAGAACCGGCCCATCCAACCCTTGTACGCCTGGATCCATAATTGCATAGCCATAGTTCTTCCACCCCACCCATGTTAAAGTTACACGCGTAACATCCATTATCCACTTGTTATCGCAGCCATGATGCACTTTTACACATTGCCCTCTCCAGAGCTTTTGGGGCCCTACACACATTTTGTCCTGCCTCATGTATTCACAGGGTCTCCCGCCATGTATATTTGCACATATGTGCATTTTCTGGGATTATGGACTCCAGCTACTTGCGCTTCCCAATTTCTGGAGGCCCCAGCATTGGACTACATCCAGTCTGTGTGTAAAGTAGATGTAGCATTTCAACGATGTTACTCCCACTGGTAAAACCCTGCCTGTGGTGTGAGTAGCGGTGATCTGCTCACTCTTGGGCAGCTTTTTATGACATACGCTGAAAGCACTATATAATACCAACATTGCTCTTGATTCCCTTCACATCCCTTGTGTATGCTTTATTGTTACAACGTCCATTCTTTATATATATATATATATATATATATATATATATGTATATATATATATATATATATATATATATGTATATATATATATATATATATATATATATATATATATATTACATCTGTACATACAAACATACATTTCCTATGCTGGGAGCTGCTTACACCCTCGCAGGCACACTCACCTATGCTTACTGCACGTTACATATGTTTACTGCCGTTTACTTGTGCTTATCTGTGCCTTATTCATTATGACAATACAATTTTGATTGAAAGGATCTGGTTCACAATCCCATGCGATACACACGTTCACCTTTACATGTTTAAATGTCGGCTTTACAGTAGAGCAACTTTCATTCCACAAGGAAAATGATATGTGCTATTGTCGACCTTGAACCGTAAATACCTTTTCATTAGGTGGATGCTCTAACCACTATACTATTGGCGTTCTGCTTCATTTATATGTATACCCATGGTTCATAGTTACCCAAACACACGTCTCATCACTTCTCTTACACAGCAGGCATCCATTTTCCTGTTGGGAAAACTGCCCTACTACACATGCACCATTCCCTATTCCCTACTGCTCTGGACCCATGCCACGTGTTGACTCACTCCGAAGATATTCAGACCTCCGAAGCCTATAGTCCTGGCACATACGTGTGTTCGATTGTCAGGGTGTTCATATGGTAATACGGGTTTAGGCTTGTCCAACTGGGGACAGGGACTGCCCTGTACCTAGTTGAAAGTCAGACTTAGCACGGGGAGATCGTTCGTTCCACTTTACCGTCCTACCTGTGGTTGGGGATGCAGAGTTGTGCTCATCTATGGCCATCCTGATATATAACAGCACTAACTATTATGGGGATTTCCGCTGCTGTTTCCTTTCACATTTGTTATGACTGCTATATTGTGAACATGTTCATTCTTCATATCTACATATATATGTGTGTATATATATATATATATATATATATATATATATATAGATATGTATGTATATATCGGTCTGTACATACACATGTAAATACACCTACATGATCATTTACATTCCCCATACCGTTGAATCACTGCCACTTACCGTCGCGCATACATGCTTGCATACCCGCTTACGTCTAGGGTTGCCACCTTTTTATATGGCCAAAGTGGGGCATTTTCGGGACACACATCAGATTTTACAGGCCGACACATACCCACGGTCAGTACAAAGGTTAGAACTTTACTTATTTGCCTAAATGAAAGCTTGTTCTTGTAGCAGATTAGTTGCTTAATCTGTTTTTTGTAACATTAAGTATTTTACATACAGAAATAACTGTTTTATGCAACTGTTACATGAAATATGGGACATAAGTATTTCCTACAATCACAGGACATTTGCCATTGTATTATATTTGGTCTGGACACAACTGCCCAAAAAGGGACTGTCCCTCGCTAGGTGGGGCAGGTGGTAACCTTACTTAAGTCTGCTTTAAAGTGCCTTACGCACCCTATATCCGACTGCCACTATGCGAATGTGTAAGGTATATATTCCCAATAATGCACGTGGGGAGACGTGCATCACGGTCAGGTGTTTAATCCCGGGTTGTAGGTTCTGCAGGACCGGCTGGAGGCTGAGCAGTCTTGTGGACAACTACTGCTCATACAACTTGTGCCCAGATGTATACAGGACTGGACATCGTGTCATGACACCAAGTCTAATGTTTAGAACAGATACTTATCCCATGAGGGATATCCAAAAATTGTGGGGACTGATGACCTTCTTTGCTTTACGGCTATAAGGTAGGGTTACACATGCAAGGGATGCATAGTTTGCAATCCTGAAACTGCCTAGGGTGAGACTGCCTACTGTCTAGATATGGGTAGGGGTTACTATGTGCAGATATGGCTGCGCCTATCTAGCAGCCTGAGTATGGGTGGTTTTGGTGGACGTTCAGGAAGGGGGGGTGGTGTGCTGTGAAGGGGAGGATGGGTATTCAAATATGTATCCAGGTGTGTTGGGGTTGGATGGCTCAGTTCAGGCCAGACCATTATGTGGGTATGTGCTGGTAATGTTTCTGTACATGTGTATTGCACTTTTTAATGTTCAGATGTTTGTGGGATTGTGTTGCGGATGTGTATATTTGCTCTTTGGTTATCTTCCTGATTCACCCACTGCCCCCTGGTAGACCTCCAATTCACCTATTGTGCATCCAACCCAGTCTCCCCTTGGCGAATTATTACATTACCCGTCACCCCCCACCCCCATAGTCCACAGACACCATTCATCCCTTCTCTAGTTGATGGCCCATGGCACAGTCAACAGAACACATTGCGTACACTACATATCTCTGGGACCAATATGGTTGTGAGGACTACCCTAGCATTTCTGATCATTCACATGCTGTACTTCACACACATAGGTACACGGAAATACTTATCTTCATGACATGGTAGGTAGACCCGGGTAATACCTGTTCATCTATGGGCCGTCTTGACAAGGACGACTTGGACCACGAATGGGCAGATATTGGGCGAATGCTCTGACCATTGGTAGGGTTGCCACCTTTTCATATGACCTGGATGGAACATTTTCGGGACACACATCAAAGTTTACAGGCCAACCCATACCCACGATCATTACAAAGGATAGTACTTTAGTTTTATGCCTACATATAAGCTTTCATTGTTGTAGCGGTGTAGTTTCTTATTCTGTTTCATTTACTTGCTTATTCTGTTTCTTCTAACATTTAGGTATTTTATATATGGACATAAGTATTGTATGAGACTATTACATAAAATATGGGACGTAATTATGTCCTACTGTCGCAGGACATTTCACATTTATAATGGTTTTGGTATGGACACACCTGCCTAGAGGGGGACTGTCCCTCACAATGTAGGACAGGTGGTAACCCTAACCATTGGGCTAGGCTTAGCAATTGGCGGTGTGCTAACACGATGCGTTTCGCTTCCACTTGGTATAACTAGCAACACTGCAATGGAATACGGGCACAGGGTTTTAAATATCATTTGCTCGAGGGACGGGGACTCAATATTCAGCTACATGCATTTGTGTTTGCTTCTTATTGTGGTGTTCACAAAAATGTCTTGTATGCTTTGCATACATTTCACTATCCACAGACACTGACAGGAGTGA